>NC_056733.1:75500656-75513156 GCF_019279795.1 Protopterus annectens | reverse complement strand
TACAATGCCTGCACTACAGAACCACATTAAAACCACCACAATAACCCAAGATGATTAAAAACAAGAAGTTATGTACTCACCATAACGTTTGATGTATGTAGTCCATCTCACCTCACATTCTTACCCTTGGGTTCAGAGCCGAAACTCGGCTCCAACTCAGCCATACTCTAAGTCTTCAACTGGCTCATGGCCAAGAGGTAGCCCACACTGCAATGCTCCTATCCCAGATCTTGTTTGCTGCAAGCTCACATACACAAACACGCTGAAAGGAAGAACCAACCCACAAAAAAAGATACTGAAACCAGAGACTAAACCTAAATCATGAAGCCTGACTAGGGACGGAAATGGAGCAGCCATGCTGTCAATTTGAGGGTCTGAATGGAGGGATGGAACTGCCCTGACAAACAAGTCAGCAGATCTGGCTCTGGGTCCAGAATCCACGGATAGTCCATTAGATAATGGTGGAGAAAAGGGAACCAAATCTGACAAGGCCAGTGTGGTGCAATCAGTATCATCTTGCTTCCCAAGGATTGCGCTTTCTGAATAACCTTCGTTATCAGGGGGACTGAAGGGAAGACATAGAGAAGACCGGAGGGCCAATCATGAACTAGAGCGTCCCTGGGTGCCTAACCTTCATTATCAGGGGGACTGAAGGGAAGGCATAGAGAAGACCGGAGGGCCAATCGTGAACTAGAGCGTCCCTGGGTGCCTCCCCCTTTGGGGGGATAAGGGTGAAGTAGCTGCTGCATTTGGCATTGAGGGGGCTGGCAAGTCGCAGCAAGGCTGACCACATTTGCGGAAAATCTGCTCCGCCACTCATTCATTCAGGGACCACTCATGAGGCATCAGAATAGCTCTGCTCAGCCTGTCAGCAATCACGTTGGACTTCCCCGGTATGTGCGTAGCCACTAGAAAGCGTTGGGAAGATACTGCCCACTGCCACACTCGAAGTGCCTCTCTGCAAAGGGGATACTACATGGTTCCTCCCAGTTTGTTCAGATACCATACCACTGACATGTTGTCTGAGTGGATTGCAATTGTCCCATGAGGAAGAAAGCCCTGAAGTGCTTGCAACGCTAACAGCACCACTCTCATCTGTAAGACATAGATATGCAAATGGGTCTCGTGCTCTTGCCACGTGCCTTGGACTGTCCTGCCAAGATAATGCCCCCCCACCCAATCTGGGAGGCATCCGTGGTCACCGTGGCAACTGCAGAAGGAAGAACGAAAGGCATGCTGTGTTGAGATAGCTGGTCTGAAGCCACCAGCTCAGATCCCGCTTGCACTTGTCTGTAATCAGACTGAGAGACAGGAGAGCGGGAGATGCTGTAGAAACCATTGAGCAAAAAGTAGCCACTGAAGAAGGCTCATGTGTAGTCTCACAAGAGGAACAAGCATAATCGTGGCAGCCATGGTCCCTAATAACGTGAGGACCACTTTTGCCTTGACCTTCAATGGCAGCAAAGCCTAGACCTGCTGCTGCAAGTCCTGAATTTTCTCTTCTAGTAGGAAGGCCCTCATGAGCACAGTCTCCAATTTGGCGCTGATAAAGGTAACACGCTGCAAGGGTAACAAGGCAGGCTTTTCCCAATTCAGAGTAATTCCCATACTTCTGCACAGTGCAATAGTGGCGTCCCTGGTCTGTAGCAGTAGATGCCTGGTGGTGGCAGACAGGAGCCATTTGTCCAGGTACAGAAACACTTGGAATCCCTGACATCTCAAGTGAGCCTTTACCACTGCCATGCATTTGAACACCCTGGGGGCTGTGGTGAGACCAAAGGGCAAGGCGGGAAACTGAAAATGACTGGCTCCCAGCTGGAAGCGTAAGTGACTTCTGGATGCCCTGTCCATCTTGATATGGTAGTAAGCATCCTTGAGGTCGATGGAGCACATCCACACATCTTTCCCTAATAACAGGAGAATTGACCAACGTGACCATGCAGAACTTAGACTTTTCTACACGAAGGTTCAAACGGCGGAGATGAAAGATGGGTCTCAGGTCCCCTGTTCTTTTCGGCACCAAGAAGAATCTGGAGTAAGTCACTAATCCTACTTGGTCTGCGGGGACAGGCTGGATGGCTCCCTTTGACAGCAACTTTTGTACTTCTGAAGTTGCGGAATCCCTTTGACTGGGTGGAATGGCTCGGATTCTTTTGTTTGGAGGGGGATAAGAAAGAAGGGGAATATGATAACCTCTGGAAATTCTCAGATGACATTACCCACTTGCCTTGGGTAATGTCTCGACAGGCTTCTGGGTATAGAGAAATATGACCCCCGACTGGCTCCAGAGACGTACATTCGGGCCTTCCCTCAGGAGCGCTGGTAGGGGGAACCACGAGAAAAGAATCACGGTCCCCCTGGTTAAGCGGGACTCCTCTGCCTCTAGGGCAGAGTCTACCGGCATTTCCACCCCCTCCTCTGCCGCTGGAGGGGAGATCACTGTGTCATGAAAAAACCTCTGCGACTTTCTGAACCACATTTTTCCACCCTTCTCTGAAGCACATTTTTCCACCCTTCTGGCCCTTGGGGTAAGGTCTAGAAGGCATGGAAAAACGGACTCCCATGGCAGACAGGGGTTTTCCTTCCTGCTCGCACCTAGTAAGAGTGTCTTTCACCTTGGTTCCAAATAAGGATGAACTGTCAAAGGGGGCGTTGGTGAAAGTAGACTTAAAAACTTCCACAAAGTTGCACAGGCGCATCTCCTAAGAGACTCTGGAACCAGCAGCCCTGCTCGCTCCAGCTGCATACGATATCAGCCTCATGGAGGAGTTGGTAATGGAATTTAGGGTAGACATCTGAGCACTGACCTTTTGAACCACAGCATCAGAAACGTTACCCTGTAGAGAATCTCACAGCTCTTTTAGGAGATCACTGGAGCAGTGTAAAATGTGACATAGTTCAACGACCGCAGTGTAAAGGCCGCTGTGGAAAACACACACTTCCCATACCTGTCCATGGCCCTAGACTCCTTGTTAGGGGGATGGACGGTAGATGAAGTTTCAGCAAGTTCTTTCTTGGTGGCTGCTGCCACCACCATGGCATCTACTGGAATGCCTTTCGTAAGAAAATCCTTGTCTGGAGGAGCGGACAAAAACTTGTTGGGTCTCCTAGGGACCGGTTCCACAGTGTCTGGAGTTTCCCACATCTTCCGACAAACAAGATCCAGTAGCTCGAACACGGGAGAAACCCAAGAGGCGGAGGGTTGAGACCCGAAGGCCTTCAGGAACACAGACTCCTCCTCAGAAGGGGATTTGGAGAGCCAGTGAAAGAGATATCTTTAGAAGATGACTTGGGGGAACCCTTCTGACTCCCCGAGATCGGTGTCAGACGTGAGAGACTCATCTTGGGAGTCAAGGTGCTTCCTCTTGCACACTCTTTCTGGGGGGCTCCTCAGGCAAAAACTCCGATGAGACCTCAGAAAGTTGGGGACCACTCATGGAGGTATCCTGAGGCCTCGGGTCTCTGCTGTCCATGGATACAGGGTGATTTGAGACAGATACCGGTGCTGGAGGGGGCACAGTGCTGGAGGGGGCACAGTGTTGGTGCCGTAAGATGTAGCCAATTGCCTGGCCAGCATGCTCCTCATGACCTCAAAAGCTGAACCCCCTGGCTCCGAAGGTAGACTGACAGAGGAAGATACGGTAGTAGCTCTGAGCCGAAGAGAGGAGGTCTGAAGCAGATGTCTGACCCAAGATCACCCGAGCCGAAGCACCGAGAGGAAGGCTAGGAGCCAAAGAAGATCAATCAGAGACCTCCCTCTCAGGTCCGACCAGTGAAACAAGAATCCTGGACTCCATGGACAGCACCGATTAGGTCAAGCAGAGATCGGAGCCAAGAGGCCAGAGAGGGCTACTGGAACAGACCTCACGGCATCCGACGGAACTGACAGCTCTGTTTCCGAAAGCAGAGAAAGGCTCAAAGGATGAACAGCCAAGAGGGGAGGATGGGTTCCAGGGCCGGAACAGATAACTTTGCAGGCACCGATGACTGGAGCAGTTTCTGCACTACTCTATCGACATCATCATCAGGGAGGGTCCGAGAGGACCTAGAGGACAAGGCTGGAGACGGCTCCAAGATGCTGTGAGTCGATGTAGGTCTGTGTACTGCCTTCTGTTGGCACCGAAGCTAATGGAGCCAAAGTAGTAACAGTAGTTTTAGTGATTTTCTCTGGCGGCTCTGAGGAAATGACAGAGCTGGAGAGTGCTTTTTTTGAAGATTTTTTCTCTGACTTCTTGTCTGGTTTGGAAGGAGAGGATCTGGAACTAGAAGACCCCTCCAAGTCTTCTTCAAAGGAAGGTTTCAGTAGTCCTTTTAAGATAAGCTTGTTCTTCCTCTCTTGCAGTACACAGGGACTGAAAGCATGGCAGAAAAAGCAGGATTCTTGGAGATGAATAGCACCCAAGCAGTACACGCACACAGAGAGTGTGCCCATCAGTTAATGACATCTTGTTACTACATTCTATACACTTTTTAAAAGTCCGAAGGACTGTGTTCTTTGGGATCTTAGACATGTCTGACAAGAAAAACTCCACACACCACACAAGGGAACACAGTAACACCTTTGCACCAAAAAACAAACACAGAAAGGCACGGGAAAACTAGAGCCTCTAAATGAAACGGCCTAGACCGTGGACAACCACAAGGAGGACTAGGATCTCTAATTTAAACGGGCCTAGCCCATGAAACAACAGACTAACACCACAGAAACAACAAAACACCAACAAAAGGGAAAACTACAACTAGACAGTAGGGAAACCAGGTCCTCGGACTGAAAGACGGGCCTAGCCCGTGGGGACAAGGGGCAAACGGGATACCAAATGGCCAACGGAACCGGCCATACAACCAGTAGAAAACACACAAGGTGGCTATGAAAATAGCTTTTTGGTCAACAAATTGTTTGAATTTAGAAGAAAAATTATACTTAGCCACGGCCAAGAGCGAGACCACGTCTGAGCATAACGAGTGGCAAATGAGATCTGGGATAGGAGCGTTGCGGTATGGGATACCTCTCAGCCACAAGCCAATTGAAGACTTCGAGCTAGAGTATGGCAGAATCAGAGCAGAGGTTCGGCTCCGAACCCAAAGGGTAAGAATGTAGGTGACATTGGACTATATAACATCAAACATTTCAGACATTATCTGAATAGGCTCCTCAAATCCTTATTTGCTGTACGAATCCTAACTCGTAGTTTTCTTCAACTCTATTACTACTTTAACTGCATATATAAAATTTTACACACACAAGAATATTTAAAGTGCACAACTAATTTTGTAATTCATTGTGTACACAATACATACATGTACACCAAGAATACAATGTGTGTGTGTGTGTGTGTGGGGGGGGGGTTCAAGTATTGCTTTCTACTTGGCAGAATCTCCTCCAGTCTGTCACGCTGCTTTAATCCCATGACATTTACTTGACATATCAAATCACCTGCAACATGAAAACTTGGAGTCATACCTACACCTTAGACTTGCAGTACAAACAAAGCTGCAAGGGGCAATAAAAAGTCTTAAAACAGATACTGACTGCATTCAATGTGTGTGTGTAGTTATCTGAACTACTTGACACAGATGGCCAAAGTTAACAGGGCTTTGAAATACAATTCTGGGGGAAGCTACTCAAGTTTAATATCAAGGAAGAGGCCACCAAAAGGCATTAGTACAATAGGAACTTGACATCCTTGCCAGAAATGGTAGAAGATCACTGAACTCTTGTATTCATTTGGCAGGCAGTACCACAGTAATTCTCATCACTTAAAAGGAGTCACAAAATATCCAATGTACAATGATACCAGCTTGGCAGCCCATACTAGATATTTTGAGTGGAGGTTTAGTGTACAGTAAAAAATGATGGCAACACTCAAGAGTGCAATTAGAAATAATAGTAACACAACATGTTTGATTTTTTTTTTAACTTTATTTTGGTGAGAGTTGTCAGGAAACCTTCTCCCTGCCCCAAACCAGTTAAACAATTTCCTGCAGGAAGACATACCTTTTGTGCGTACAACTTGCTATATATTTACATTTGTCTACATTTTTCACAATTAGGCCACAGTCTACTCTGCACCTGAAAATAATATTTCCAAAACAAACTGTTTATTCTACAGTAGAACTGCCCATGTTTATTTGGATCTAACTGCCCTCCACTTTTCCTGTTAATGCTCCTCAGCCTCTGCTAACATTCCACAATCTCAAATTCAAATATTTTGGCATATCCAGAAAAACCCAAGAAAGAACACATGCAATCATGAACACCGATATAAAAATAAAGCTATCAATGTCCCATGCCCCCCTTCCTTATTTTTTACTCCAGTGAGCCTGAAAAAGTAGTCCAATTCAGCAATCATCATCTTACTACAATTATCTACCACACTATACTTCCTACCATTTCCTGGTGCCAATTTTTTGCATCTAAAGGGACAGAGAAAAACTGCATTTTACACGTGGAATTTTTACACACAAACTCCTAATGTCAGTCAATGCTGCTTCTTCTCAGAAAAAGAGTTGCAAATGTATTACTGCAAAGCTACTTCCTTCACAGCTCAAAATTAGAGAAATAATGTGACTTCAATGCAGAAGGAAGTGGGTATGTGGTAAAGCTAACAGTGCCTGCTAATGTGTTGTGTATACAGCAGTGTTTGGCCTGTACAGAGAAACACTGCAATCCTTAAAAACAACTATTCAGGTTAAGTAATTCAGAAGACAGTATTGTCATGCTGCTCAGGAACTGATGTCCCTCCCAGTTAGGCATGTTGCACTGGATATGTTCAGATTTAAAAACCACCTTGTGCAGTGACCCAACTGGCTGTCTTAGTGTCTCAAAGAACAGTACTGCTCTGAACAGATCTTTTGGGGAATAAATTCAGTACTGCTCTGAACAGATCTTTTGGGAAATAAATTATCTGAAGGAAAGGTCACGCTTCTATTATGGAATCCACACTGTAAAAAAAGCCATGTAACCCACAAACAAGAGAATTTTTCATAAAAACACAGACAAAAACGAGATCTAGGACTGCAATTCAGTCAATGCATTAGCCGCAGATATCAACAAGATTTGTATCAAAACAGCAGCTGAAGGCTACATTTTGCTATAGGATGCCACACGTAAAACTGCCAGCCACAAAGCACATGCCAGGCATTTCGTTCAAGTAAAACTAGATGTACTGCTGGGTCATTTAATTTACAGCAATCAATAAAAGTACAGGTTAATGAAACACTGCATAGTTAAGTAGTACACAAAATTCCACCTGGATTGGTACCAGCAAATAAAAAAATAAATAAATAAATAAAATAAAATAAAATGAGCACTTACACTTAGCAGTTCTCATTGTACACTTCTGCCACCACACACAACTTCTTTTGCAGTACAACTGTACTCCTAAGATCACACCTGGAGAACTCAAACATTCTATACAAAACAATGTTAAAAATATGTACTATAGTTCACTTATTAGCATGCCACTTAGAAATGCAAAATGTAGAGATATCCATCATCATCTCACAAGCATGCTTTTAACACTCCCTTACCACACTTTCCCCTAACTGTGCATAAAACACACACACCCTAGCCTCTGTAGATTACCCGCCCACACACACACACTAAATTCAATAAGCCAACCAGACGATGTTCTAGGGTCAGTCCTGAAAAGAACATGTCCAGGGCCACAGATAAGTAGGAGACTGAAGATTCCAACCATAATTCTACGCATTGTCAAACAAAGTGAGAATCCCAGCCTAGGTAAGCATACCCATGAGACACAGTTCTCTGTTGAAACCCAAAATGCCACACCATAAACGTTAACACATTCACAAGCAATTTCATGTAACACAGTGGTGCAATGGTGTTCACAACATTGTTTTAAAAGGCTTCTTTAGTCTGTAATACTGAACTAAAGATTTAAAATTGCCAGTAAAATAGCCTCAAGGGTGAAGAAATGCTCTCTTACTGTGTAGCATCCTTGTCTACACAGACTACCGCTGACTCCCATAACTCTGAACTACAACATACCTGGTGGTACACCAAAGTCCGTTCAACAATTGGATCCTTTTTCTTCCCTTAAGAGTATGCATGTATTTAACACTCTGCACTGTTGACAAAGTTTATCAAAACACACGACTAGGCTCTCATTTAAATATTCATAGTCTGCAGGCAGACTCGATACCTTACAACTCACATTTGCACCTCCAAATGAGCCAAGACAGCAGTCAGACTCTCAGACCCAAGACTTCTAGGATTCCATGAAAGCACTCCTTCAGACAAGCAACTAGCAGGACGACAGACATTGCTACGGACTGTACAGCAGTGCCGAACCATCACCTTCCATGATAAACACATCCCTTCTGCTTAAAATCTGTAGCAGCGAATACAATGAAGAACAATCCTCAAAAACAAACAGGTACTTCCTTGTTAAAGTTTTCAAAAGCCCTGCATTCAGCAGACAAGGCACAGGAGACCTAAAGCGCACATCCTCGCATTAACAACCTACATCACTGAGGAGTAAGTAGTTGCTTCACAGCACTGTCTTCCTCAACACTATACAGTGATGAATGAATAAAAAGCCAAAAGTACAACCAGCAGTAGCCCTGTGAGAAGACCCAGTCTGTGCCACCAACAAAACCCACAAGACCAAAACAAATGCACCGCAAACAATTTACTCTATCACTACAGGATTCACACACACTAAGACAACTCATTTACAAACAAAAAAGTTTAACACTAAACTTCATGGTTTGTGAAGAGATCACTAAACATACCACACAAGTAATATTCCAGCAAAATTAATATAACTCGGCAAATTACAGGAGAGTTGTGATTTAATAAAAATATCTGGAAGATTACATACCCACAAAACAACAGGCCTCCTTGATTCTGCCATTTGTTGCTTTTTGTTTCTGCCAAGGGCAAGAACCTGTGGCATTCTACTTCCAAGGCATGACTCCACTACATAAGCCACAGCAGCACAGTGACTCCATACACAAGATGTCCGCCTCACAGCTCCTGGGTTTGAACTGAATCAATCATTCACTGCATAGAGTTGTTATATTCTGCCCATAAGTGCACAAGTTCACCTTCCAAAAGCATGCATCCTTTTTAGACAGTCAATATGCATTTAATTTACCATGGTTGTTGTGGCCAGATCACAGCTGAAAAGAATCAATCAGGACTACTTCACTTAATGGAGTAAACATGAAACCACGGCTCACAACTAGAACACAAAAAACGGGAATGCTTATTTTACACCAAGCCTGCTAGCAGAACACACCATTGCAGGACCTTACCACCTGTCAGTATGCACAACTACATTAAGAATGAAGCGGACAGATTTAGAAGGTACAACACTTTGCAATCTACAGACCTAAATTACAAGACCTCCTTCCCTTTAGTGCAACTGCTCTAAAGTCGACAGCCTTGAAAACACTGATCAACAGTTGTACATTTCAAAATCATGTGACGCCATGGTACAAAAGAAAAGCCCTGCAAGAGTCAACACTACCAATCATGCTGAAAGGAAAATCAGTCTACTACGTTTTGTGGTAAACCATAACGAATTAAATAAAAGGCATGGATCCAAGATCACACAAAGTATGTCCTTAACTCTCCCTATACTGCTGTGCATTATACCCCTACACAGCACTCTACAGTTCAAATCAGTATAGTCCCAAAACAAGCAATGCTTATGTAAGTACATGTGTACAGATACAATGGCTGTGCATGTATGTACATGTTATACATTACATGGACACACAGTCAGTGAACGTATGTATATATTACACACACCTTTTTGCTTTTTTTTTACCTTTGCAGACTTGCACAGTTTTTCCAAGTGCACACATCAACTCATGCACACAGAGACGGAGACTTTCTCCTTTTAGTCCCACCTTCCCATCACATCATTTAAGAGGCAGCTTTGGCTTAGTGTCCCATTTCAGAAGTCTCATCACCAGCCTCAGACCATTTTTTCGTCATTAAGCCATACAGAAAGCCAATGCTTTAACTTCTGGTAAGTTCACAATGTTGTGAGCAGCTCAGAAACAGCCTAACTGCTATTCCACAAACACTTTGCACCTCCTTCAAGCACAGTTATTACAGAAAAATAATTTAACAGGACCTTCTTCTTTCAGCTGCTCCCATCGGGTCGCCACAGCAGATCAACTGGTTTCCAGGTCTTCCTGTCCTCAGCATCTTGCTCTGTCACACCAACCACCTGCATGTCCTCTCTCACCACATCCATAAACCTTATCTTAGGCCTTCCTCTTTTCCTGTTACCTGGCAGCTTCATCCTTAACATCTTTTTCCCAATATACTCTGCATCCCTCCTCAGCACATGTCCAAACCAACGTAATCTTGCCTCTCTGGCTTCGTCTCGAAACCTTCCAACCTGGGCTGACCCTCTAATATACTTATTCCTAATCCTGTTCATCCTCGTTACACCCAGTGCAAATCTTAACATCTTCAACTCTGCCACGTCAAGCTCAGACTCCTGCCTTTTTGTCAATGCCACTGTCTCCTATACCATAGCTGGTCTCACTACCCTCTTGTAGACCTTTCCTTTCACTCTTACTGGTACTAGCCTGTCACAAATCACTCCTGACACTTCTCCACCCACTCCATCCTGCCTGTACTTTCTTCTTCACCTCTCTTCCACACTGACCATTACTCTGAATTGTTGATCCCAATTATTTAAACTCATCCACCTTTGCCACCTCTACTCCCTGCATCCTCACCATTCCTCTATCCTCCCTCTCATTCACACACATATATTCTGTCTTAGTCCTGCTGACCTTCATTCCTCTTCTCTCTAGAGCACATCTCCACCTCTCCAGGGTCTCCTCTACCTGTTCCCTGCTCTCACTACAGATCACAATGTCATCTGCAAACATCATAGTCCACGGGGACTCCTGTCTGATCTCGTCTGTCAATCTGTCCATCACCATTACAAATAAGAAAGGGCTCAGAGCCGAACCTTTATGTAATCCCACCTCCACCTTAAACGCATCTGTCACTCCCACCGCAGACCTCACCACTGTCACACTACCCTCGTACATATCCTGTACCACTCTTACATACTTCTGACACTCCGACTTCCTCATACAATACCACAACTCCTCTATAGGCACCCTGTCACATGCTTTCTCCAATTCCATAAAGACACAACGCAACTCCTGCTGACCTTCTCTGTACTTCTCCCATCAACACTCTCAAAGCAAACATTGCATCTGTAGTGCTCTTTCTTGGCATGAAACCATACTGCTGATCACTAATCATCACCTCCCTTCTTAACATAGCTTCCACTACTCTTTCCCATAACGTCATGCTGTGACTGATCAGTTTAATCCCCCTGTAGTTACTACAGCTCTGCACATCACCCTTATTCTTAAAAATCGGTACCAAAACACTTTTCTCCATTCCTCAGGCATCCGCTCACTTTCCAAGATTTCATTAAACAATCTAGTTAAAAACTCCACTACCATTTCACCTAAACACCTCCATGCTTCCACAGGTATGTCATCTGGACCAACAGCCTTTCCGTTCTTCATCCTCTTCATAGCTATCCTTACTTCCTCCTTGCAAATCCACTGCACTTCATGATTCACTATCCTCACATTATCCAACCTTCTCTCCCTCTCATTCTCTTCATTCATCAGCCCCTCAAAGTACTCTTTCCATCTACTCATCTGATGAAAAGTTACACATAATTCGTGAAATATATAAAGCTTTTCAGAGGAAAGGGACACTTTCCTAACTCTCAAAGATACAATACTGTTCACAACAGTTTGCCTGCATCTAACAGCCCTCTAAGGTGGGTGAAAGTAATGAGTAGAAATCAGGACACAACAGGCAAAACAGGATGTCAGTAGAGTCCTAGGAGGTATTCTATGTTGGCATCAAAGCAGCACATCTGTTGTGACCACATTTATGAAACATGTACAAGTAGTGGTCCCCCTTTACCACTCTGTCCAGTAAGTACAGCCACTGACCAAAAGGACAAAATGATGCAGTGGTATGCAAGCCACCCATACCAGAGCCATTTGGGAACTGCCCTGAGGAAAGGGACACAAACTGCTGATCTGTCCAGAATGGCAGAGGCAAAGCTGTGAGCCTGCCTTCCACTACGATCTCAAAAAGATGACGCCACCATTCTTAAGGGACTTTTGTCTTGAGCAGTAGCTGTAAGCCAGCCTTCTCCAAAACGTGGGCTCGGCTACACGAACTCTCAGTTGGCAGTATGAGGAGCCCAATAAGCTTCCTATTCAGAAAATCTGGTGTCACATCACCTTCCTACTAAGCTCCTTAAAAGGAATATAGAAAACCTCAGAGTATCTTTGCTCTGTATGCCAGAGTTACTCACTGAAAAAAAAATTATGATGGCCAGTGCATGTAACCACTAAGCAATAAAATTAAAACTTAACACAACACTTGCTCTACGTCTCTCTCATACTCCTGTAACCTAGTTTACAATACACGATAAACCCCACCCATTAAAACTAGATATAAA
>NC_056733.1:75375656-75495656 GCF_019279795.1 Protopterus annectens | reverse complement strand
AGTTATACAGAACACCACATTCCGTTTTCACCATAGCTATTAATATTAATTTGCTTACAAGTCATGGGTGCAGAAAATATAATTCCTCCAACTGTCTTATTTCTTGCCATCCCAATTTTAAAAATATCATTGCCATCAACCTCACCAGCCAACAATTCATTTACACAAGCTGCTTCTGACCCATCAGTATACAGCACTTAGGTTCTTCAAAACAGGAAAATATGCAGATACTGTAACTCCAGATAACATCCACACAACTTGAGTTCTAGATGCACATCTTTTGTGCTCATGAAACAAATACAACATCCATACTAAACCTGACGAAGGCACTGCTGGCTGTACTTTGAAAAACCTTGACTTGATAAGGCACCTTTGGGGCAGCCATCCACCCAGCTTAAGCAGACTTTCTGCCACTGCACAATCGGCCTCCAGCAGGACAACTGCACTCAGCACTGCAATGCAGATTTAACATTAAGAGACAGACTGTAAGACTTCTGATCACAAAAAACAAATCTACATGAAAGTGAACATTAGAAATACACCCAGGGAAGACAGCCCCAAAAAGCACCTCATGCAGGAGAGTTCAAATGGCACTACTTCTGGGGAACAAGATTATCCTACAGCGACCTGTGAAAACACACACAGCTTTGCACTTGGGAATGGCAGTAAGTAAACAGACAGCTGCAGTGTACTACCTACCTTAAGACAACGAGCTTGACTAGTTCCAAAGGCTTTGCATGCCATACAAAGACAAGACCTTTGTTGTCAAACTATGCCAGAAATTCTACAGCCTGCTACCTAGCCTCTAGTATATTTACAATGTACTTTCATAAAAGAATGACAAACTTAAGCTAACCTACAAAAAAAGCTGCATATGCTGCTATTCCAACACCTTCCCTGCGTCACAAATGTGAAGCTCTAACAAAGATTACGTGACTAGCTAACCTATTTATAAACTCTGCCAACTAAAAGTAATTCACAAGCTTTTTAATCCCCCTCACCATGTATCTACCTAGCATCAACTAAAAACATCAAGCTGGTACACACAAAGGGCCATTCTGCTCCACAGACACCTTATTAAACAGCAAATAAATATATTGGCAGGCAGTTAGCAAGCTATGTAGACTGGTTCAGGTACCACTCGCTAAAGACACACCCAAGCCAAATGACAGAAATACGAGAAAATAATTTGGAACAAAACAACCCCAAATGGAAAAACCACAAACAAAACAAAGTATACACTGAATATATCCAAAAATATTAAGCAAGAAACAGCAACACTAGTTACCAAACTTGATGCAATGTACACAAGTAACCTTAAAGACAGGTTAAACAAATGACCCCAATACACAAACAAGCAAGATGCTTAACACAGTTTTCCTGAGAAACAGAGAATGGACTAAACAGAAGCAAACACTACAACGTAAAAGAACTTTTACATACATTATATACACCCACGGTGGTGGTGCTGCGGTAGCGTTGTCGCCTCACAGTAAGACGCTGTCCGGTTCAATTCTCAGCTAGAGCGTCTTAACTTTAGGTCTGCTGCAACAGTCAACTTAAACTTGGAAGCTAAAGCTAAAAGAAGAATTCTTCACAGAAAGTCTTCCGAAATTAAACTTTCTAGCTGTTGCCATATGACTGTTTTGCATTTCAGCAGATAATGAAAACACCAAACATTGGACTATGGTTGTATTAAAATATGCTACAAGACGTTTGCCACAGAAACCCAAGAGTCTACAGACTGAAGTCATCATCTCTCCTTGAGAGGGACCCAATTCTACCTGGTCTTGATTAGTGACCAGTCTAGGCTGCCCCATCTAGTAGGTAAAAACAACCATTGTCCCAGTCAAACAATGGAAGTCAGTCATCTCTCGCTACAACACCTCAGGGGCCAGGGCCAAAGGGAATAATCCCAGGGCAAATCAGGATTCAAAGACCAAGGAACCAGGCCCTTCTGGGTTCTAAAAAGAGAGAGAAAAGTCTTGCCCCTTCTGCATGAAATTGCACAAACACACAAACGATAGTGAAAAACAAGAAAAACGACACATCCAGTAATATGTGCCCCTATCACATGGAACAAACTCTCGGCCACACTACCAAATGAAAATATCAGCTTCTGGTCTTATGCTGTGAAGAAGGCCTGTGCCTCACTCTGATGGGGGGCCCCATACAGACTTAGCTGCAACTCAATGTGCTTGCCATAATACCAAAATCATAACGGATACAAAACAGGCAAGTCACTTCCAGACAAACCTGTTTAAATGCAAATGAGAACAGCAGGCACCACATCATGGTTCAAAATTCCCAGTCGTATAAAAAAAAGGGGTCAACTTTCAGAACTAATTTTACAACCAAAGTTAAGAATGCCACCCTCACCCTGTTAAAGTCAGTTTGAGATGAAACTGCAGCCACTAACATCAATTTATCCACTGAAGAACCCACCAATTAAGGGGGGGGGTTACTGTCAGTCCTAGGACACTAACAAAAAGACTAGCCTATGCCAGCCTTAACCATATGCCAGAAAACCAGACTTCCAAGTTGTAGGGCTCTATCCAAAGAGTGCTACATTTCCAAGTCTCTCTCTCTCAGCATCAGCTTCTCTGACTAATCTCGTTTTCATTCATAGACATGGAGTTGTGATAATATCCTTCAGTTACAAAAAGAATACTGCATGCAAAGAAGGTGAACATGAAATACACTGGATGGCAAGCAAATCTGAGCAACTGACAGTGTGCTGCTCAAGTTACCAATACTGGTAGTCTGTCATGAAGCTTGACTGATCAGAGAAAAAACAATTCTGCTGAAAACTGGCCACTAGTAAACAATCTAATTACAACATGCGACTATAAATCTAACAACTCGACAAAAAGCAATGTTACATGTTCAAGAATAGTGCCTCACATCATTTATTAAATTATCACTGCAACCACACAGTGCTTTCATCAGCCCAAGTCCATATACTTCAAGTAGGAAGCTACTCGTGTAGGATTGCTGATCCCCCCCATAAAACTCTGCCAGTTTTTTGAGAAAAGTACAGTTTTCTAGGCAGACAACTCATCCAGATACTCTTAAATACGATGTACACCATCAAGTCATGCCTTCCTGAAATATTAAAACAAACACAAAGATCAGATGCCACTGTGGGCAAAGTAGCCTTAAAAGCAAAGCCACACTCATAATGTGGAATCTTTAGACAAACCCCACAGCCAGTTTTGTAGTCTCCTACATCACTCTGCTAAGCACATGGCACTGACGAACACCTAAAGATATCCCTTAAAATCAAGAAGCTATAGGGCTGAAACACTGGCTCTTGTGACAGCCATCAACACGTCCTGCTCCAGTCTCAAATAAAGGGCAAAGCAGCTTAAAAACATTTGCGCTCCACATGCAGAAGACAAACAGGATACAAGTAATTAAGTGGAGAAGCTCTTTATTAATTGCCAACAGTCCTCAGCATAAAATGTCAAATTCCTTGGGGACAATTTGTGACTGGGAATACATAATCCATGTAAACACACACAAATCATATGACCATAACCAAAAACGAACTTACTAAAACATTACAAACTCAGTAGATAAACATTCTGTATGGCAAACCAAATTCAACACTGTTCTTTTCCAACCCAAAACTCTCTAAACAAGGCACTGACATAAAAATGCTACCCATGTTCTATTTGTCCCTCCTACTGCCCCAGTCATCACTGGCATTGACACAACAACCACTTTCATGTAGTCACATCATTGGTCTCAATGTAAGAGAATCAGTTCATGCCATATAAAGTGCCGGTGTTGTCTGAAAGTTTAGGGCCATTTACTTACTTATTTACAGCTACTCATGCTCCAATGATCCCATTCAAACAAAGTCGGTATAAAAAGCTAAACTTACTGTTTGGAAATGTCAAGATCCTACAACATCCATACACAGGGAACTTCAACCTTTACACACTCTAAACTAAATGTAACAAACTGTGGTGTTACAAAACCTGCCAATCCATATTAGTTCAGCTAACTGGATCATCAGATCACAGCTCACTGAAAAGTGACTCGATCAAAATGAGAATCTTTTTCCACAGATTTCAAAAATGGTAAAAATCTGATAATATCAAGACCACCAATTAGCAGTACAGACTGTACTACAGCCAATACCAGACTTCCACAAACCTCACACTTAAGGAATATTCTACATATTCGTAAGTCAAGGAATACCAAAAATACAAGGTCTAAGGGGACCTGAATTTTGCTGCGACGTAAACTGAACATTCTGGAGAGAGAGGCGTCTCAGACTGCCACTCCTATGGAGCAGGCTTCCCATTCATGTGAAGCAAAGTTATTCTATTACCCAGTTTATGCACAACATAGACAAGTGGATGGGGAACAAGAAATGTATACAAAGCCTGGCACCTCATCCCTTATGGACAGAGACCGCTTATAAATGCTTGGCCCTCAATGTCCTATTTGGATGCAGGACATCATTTTTGGGGGGAAATTTTGGCTAGGCTTAGAAAGGCCTCCAGGTTGTTAGTCCAGGATACCACTCAACCTCTTCGAGCAAGAAATATGGACAAACAACAAATAAAAGTAGGACAAAAGCTTAGAAAATAGGGACAAATTTAAATATTGCTCCCACAAGCTTAGAATGTTGATATAACAGGTGTTGCATTAGCATGAATTTTCTGAAGGGAATAAAGTCTGAAACTCAATTGTCTTTAATTTCTAACTTCGATCTTTAATGATTTGCCCGTAATTTGCCAGAAAACCACAATTTTATGAAAAAAAGACCAAAAGCAAGACAAAAATCTGACATTCTGCGAAAATCTGTACAGTTGAAAGTATGTAAGCTCAGTAACAGTCTATGAATCTAGGAATCAATAAATAAGGGAGTACATGTATGCATGTGTACATATTTTTTTTAAGAAAACAATGCAACCAGACAAGACAGGTACAATTTTCTGCCTATAGTCCTTAAAATAGTCACGCACACATAACCGCCCAATAAAAGAGTAACCCCCAAAACACTGGTAATAAAGAGTAACTAATTATGCATGTGACTGCAAGCCATGTATGCATAACTTCACAAGTTTGTTAGTACCACCCATTAAAGCTTAGATTAAGCCTTCCTGTGCATTTCAGACAAAAGGTACTAAAAAAATTGGTCCCAGTATATGATAATCTTAAACTGAAATGGTTTCGATTATCTGACATGAGCCTATATATCCGCACAAATTCTCCCTTTTACGAAATAAAACTAAAACACTTACCATTTGATGGTGATGGTGACTATTGGGAATATTTGCTTCTTGAAAAAAGGTGCTTAAAGCAGTCTGCATTGTAACAGAAAAATGGATTACTACAACAAATAGATAAAAGTGAAAGCAATCATACAACATAAATAAAAAAAAGAAAAATATTGCATAACAGCCTGAACACACCGCATGAAAGTACTTTTTAAGAACAGCTGTTCACTATTTACAAAAACATCAATCTATCCTTCAGTGGTTGAAATCAAGTCTTTCTGCTACTGTAACCCGATCTCCTGAAATAAAGATCTTTTTGGTATGTAGCAGTGTTTGTACAAACAAGCCATGGGAACAGCTCAGGTCCAGCCGTGCCTTTATTTACTTTGAAATGTAAAACGTGCAAACGGCCATGTTGGTTTCCACCATTATGTTCTCAGCCCCCAAGACTTCAAAACAAAAACAAAAACACAGAATGGCCCCGCTGGCAGCTTCACCACTGGAATCTCAAACCAATTCGTATGCTGCAGTGTGTGTGTGTGTGCGTATATATATTTAGGGTATAGTGCAACTTTTAATCGGTGCCCATCATCTGATGCGATGGAACCCCGTCTTTTCCCCCAGATTATCCTACTTTAAACCCATCAAGCCAGGTTCAATGAAAGCAAAAAGGCTGCGGAACAGGAAGTATTCAGAATGAGGTCATTAAAACGTGGCACAACTGCAAATGCAGTGACATTATCACTCAATTTCAATGACAGCCTTTTAAATTAAGCAAACAGACTGGTTTCCCTTCCCCCTATCATCAAGGGTTGCTGACACCACTGCACACCTCCGGTACCCTTATGATAACCTACATGCCTCCATATATAAACAATAATTATCAAAACAATAACAAGAAAATGGTGTTCACACAAAACTAACTTCTGCCATAACTACAAAGATATCGTCCAAAAAGGAATAGCCATTCAAAGAATATGTCATGCAAGAAAACTACGCTTAACCCGATTAGGAAACAAACTGCATTATGCAAACTGTTCCTGGCATCTAGAGCTAAAACTCACATACACAGATCTAACGTAATATTAAAATGCATGGTCTTATTCCAATTTAAGATGCCAATTAATAACCCCAACCTTCAAGCTACGCAAGCATTACTATTTATACAAGCTCTTGGGGCTGCTACTGTCTAAGCCACCCAAATGACCACATCATGTCTCCCTTTCGGAAAACGAACCTCAAATTGCCAATGGGCCGCCTGTAGAAGCTGCTGCGCCTGATCAGCCGCACAACCAGCAGTCAAAACAAACTGGTTAATCATCACTTGGTGCCTGAGCTCCTCCGTATTCACAGACATAGCGAAACAAATGAATTGCGGGAAAATGACTGGGACTAGCAGCTTAAATTATAAATAAAATAAAAAAGAAAATCCTCCGTTTACACACAAATCAGCTCACTCCACAAAACGTCTTCCCCACTTCTGCAGCAACCCAAAACAGAAAATATTTTCGTTACCGCACCACAAACAACAGAAGCGCGTGACGCAAGCGACATCCGATTGGTGGGGAGGAACCCTGCGAGCTGCTGATTTTAACCTCAGTTTTATTGGGAAACGTCTGATTGGTGGAACGGAGCAAATCGAACAAATCCGGATAATAACGAAATGGACTTCCTAACGTTCGGGGCCACCTGATTGTCAAGGCGAAACCATGCGACTATTCCGGAACGTTTTCATGTACTTCAAGCGGTTCCCAGCATACCCATTGGTTAGCAGCTCATGATTCTAAATTGTCTTGGAATGTAACAGTTTAGCCATATGGGGGCAGTTTGGTGCATATATCCTCATGATTGGATAACAGAGTTTTGTTTTGTTATTTTTTCGGGTCTGATTGGTTCACATTTAATAACTCGATTTTCCCCTCCCCTTTAGTAGTATGTTTGTAATATTAATGTTTGGGTAAGTGCTCGAGGATGAGTGCACTTGTGTCATTGGTTGGAACCTCTGTTTGAACATCTGCTCGGGACCAAGGCAGCTCACATCATTGGCTTAGCTTTCGGCGTTCCCATTCTCAGTACCCATTCATTCACTTAATGTGGGCAGAAGGTTGATGTGTACTGCTAAAAATAGCAACAAGACAAACTAGCTGTTTTCTTTAGACAGGAAATCCTAATCTTTGCTTTCAATGTTTGTATTTCACGAATGACATACGTACGATAATCTGGTGCTATTTGCTGTAGTAGCTCTCTCTTGAGACTTTGTTTTAAAGCAAGCATTGTTTGTGCGTGTATGTATATTTTATAAATATATATAGGAAATTTATATTTTAGTTTTTAAGGATAGTTGCTGAACTGATATGTTTTTGGTAATATAAAACAAATCTTCAAACTGCACTTAAGCCCTACAACTATGTAACTAAATCAAGTGTATGCTAGCTAAAAATTAATAACTTTTTCAAAAGGTTTGGATTCCAAAACTGGCCAAACCTCCGCGGGTCTACTTCTGCTTTCTTCATTGACATGTCTTTGGTGAAGGACTTATTCCTACATAAATTTTGGTCCGCGCTGTAGCATGTGCAGTAGTGCCACGGCGTGGCGAGCATGACAGTTTACTTGATTTTTCTCTTAGTGCACTTGCAATTGCATTTGTTTTGAGTAAGCGCACAAGTGATAAGCTTGCATTTCCGGAGTACTGACTCGATGCTTACTTCAGAAGTTATCCGTAGAAAGACAAATGTAACCTCATTGATAGTAGACCTAAACTAATGAAAATCAACATCTTCCAAAATTCTTAGGCAGAGCTGCTTACCTTCCAATACAAATGTATACTAGCTGTGAGTCATGTGACTGGAGCTGGGTGTTCTGTCTGAAGTAAAGGTATCGGGTGTGTGTATCTCTGTCACCACCAGTCCTGAATGAATTGTAGTTTACGTATAATGTTAACCAAGCATTCTGTATATGACACCGTAATACACGCTATTAGAAGAAAACATTTTAAAGAGGACTGGAATGTTATATTTTGCACTTCGTTCTCCTTGGGCTTGCAAAATTTTGTGTTTAGTTCGGGGTGGGCTTCCAAAACTGCCTTTCTATTGCTGCATACCACTCAGCTTTGGCAAGCTCTCCTTCATCGATATTAAGGAAACATTACTCCAAATTCAGAGTGCAACTCAAAAAGTACTTCATCAAAACCAAAGGCTTCTACTTATTACCTAACTTATCTCTTTTCCTAATCTCTTCCCTTCTCTCCAAATTCGCGGATTGGCCCACTTTAGAAACTAATGTATATGTTGCACATTACGCTCTGCTTGATTGTACATTGCACTGTGCTTGTCACTAGGATATATATACACATTTTTTTCTGTATTATTACTCTGTTATTGCTTACATATCTGTACTTTTTTGTTTGTTTGTGAAACGTTTTGTATTTCATCCGGGCTGAATCTGAAATTGTTCAATACCGATTAGTGCACTACTGCAGTAAACCGAGGTAAACAAAACCGCTCCAGATTTTTGCCTAATATTTTTCTTCATTTCCTCAGAGAATGTGTGGTTTCCTGGAAAATCACTGACAACTGAAGTCACTAAATAATGACAGATTTAATATCCTTTAGAAATTGCATAGCAATGTAAATCATTATTTTCTAAGTTTATAAAAGTAGTATTTAAACTCTGTCTTAGTTTTTGGATCTTTGTGTCCCCCATTTTGCCTTTAGGTTCATAGGTTCATACTAGGCTATCTGCCCTAGGGCATTTATAAGCCTAGCCAGAGTGTGTTTGGCTTTCGCCACCCATTTTAAATTAATTTTGTTATGCCTTTTTTTGAGGTTAGTATACTGTGCCTCTGTCTAACAGTGACACAGAAGTGATAGCCGGGGTAAACCTATGATCTCCCATCCACTCATCAAGATTCCTCTTGAAGAGAGTCAATGTGGGACTCTGCCTAACCTGGACTGGGATTTTATTCCAGAGTGAACGGAGCCTCTGGGTTATGAATCTGTCCCTCCAGCATGTCCTATTTATTTCAGTGCTGAGGTTCAAGTCTCTCGAGAGCGTAGCTCGATGGGATTTGGATTTTCTGAGGTGCAGCATGTCCATTAATTCCGGGTTGGACATGGCTTTATACGTCAGGCACAGATTGCCTCTGAGCAGGCGGTATGCCACTGAGTAGAGCTGGAGTTTCTTTAACCGGGCAGCATATGGCATCTGTTTGAGCCCTTTGATCCTCTTGGTGAGGTACTTTTGGGGTCTTTCCAGTTGCTGCAGGTGTCTGGTAAGGTACATCCCAAAAGGGGCATTGTACTCAATTATGGGCCTGATGAGGGATGAGTAAAGAGGTACGATGACCTCCCCTGACATAGATGTGAATCCCTTCATGATTAGGTGGGCTATATAAAATGTTTTTCTAACCACTTTGGCCACGTGGTTGTCAAATGAGAGATTGCCATCAACTTGGGTCCCCAGGTCCCTAATGACTTCTTCTGTACTTAATGGATTACCACCTATGTGGTAATTTGTGGGCACTTTGTTTTTGCCAAAGGGGATGACTATACACTTTTTGGCGTTTAGCTTGAGGCCATGGCTCTGGCACCAGTTGTCTGTTTCTATGAGGCCCTTTTGGAGGATGCTTGTGTCGGCTGGAGAGTTGATTATGGCGCCCAGTTTGCAGTCATCTGCGAACTTGGTCAGCCACAGTCCTTCCGTGTTGGCCTGTACCGCCGAGAAATATATACCGAACAAGAGAGGTCCCAGGACTGAGCCTTGTGGGATGCCACTTGTAACTGGTTTGGAGTCTGACATGGCTCCAGCAATTCTAACCATGTGGGTTCTGCCCTTGAGCCAGTTTGCAACCCATCTAGTGACATAGGGGTTTATATTTAAGCTGGTGAGCTTATCTATAATGCCCGAGTGGGGTATTGTATCGAAGGCTTTTGCGAGGTCCAGGTAGGCTGTGTGGACCACCTTCCCCTCGTCAATGGCCTTGGTGACTGTTTCAAAGAAATCGACCAGGTTTAAGAGGCAGGATCTGCCCTTAACAAAGCCAAACTGGGTAGGATCCAGTGTCTGAAGGTTCCCAATATCTTTATTTATGAGGTCCCTGATGATCCTTTCCATAGCTTTGCAGACCAAGCTAGTCAGGCTTATGGGGCGATAGTTTCCAGGATCCGTTGAGGCACCACCTTTGTGGAGAGGGACCACTGTTGCTGTATGCCACTCTTTGGGTACATATCCTGTAGTAAGGCTAAGATTAAACAGTAGTTTTATGTTTGGGTTTAGCTCTTCTTGGAGTTCATGTAGGACGCAGCCCGGGACACCATCTGGTCCCACTATTGCTGTTTTTTGCTTTGGAGAGGGCGGCTCTTACCTGAGCATCTGAGATGTCAGGGGGGCAGCACTCTGTTGGGATTGATATTTGCCCTTTTGGTGGGGAGAGGGGGGAGAAGTTTGCACTGAACCTGTCCGCTAGGATGTTGGCAATGTCTGTGGGCTCGGTGTATTTTTTGTCATTTTGGACTAATTCTGAGCATATCTGGGAATTCCCACCCAGGTTCCTAACATAACTAAAGAAAGCCTTGTGATTATCCTTAGTGTCCTGTGCAATTTTTCTCTCGAAGCTGGCCTTAGACGATTTTATGAGTGCCCGTAGTTTTTTGCTAATACTGATCAGAGATGCCTTCCCTTTTTGGGATTTTGCTCTATCATGTAGTAGCTTCCTCCTTCTATTGTATAGTCTGTTTATGGCTGGGGTCCACCAGACAGGACGCCTGCCATTGGAGGATTGGGTCTTGGTTTTATTTGGGATTGCATGATCCATGCATTCCTGAAGGTGTTCATAGAATGTGTTTATAAAGGATTCTGCGGTCTGGGCCGTATTTTCCACAGGCCCGGGGGCTTTGAAGGATTTCGCCTCAGTTTTGAGGCGTGTGAAATTTGCTTTAAAGAAGTTTTTCACTGTGGTTTTCCGGGCAGGGGGTGGGGTCAGGATGTGAATATCCAGTGAGATTAGTTTATGGTCTGATCTTACCAGTGAGGGATACACTTCTGGTCTGGAGCATAGTGTCCCCATGTTGGTGATGATCAGGTCCAGTATGTTTTCCCCTCTTGTGGGAGTGGTAACAAGTTGTTCCATAGCATTTGAGTTTATAAATTCTAGGAACCTTTGGGCTAGGGTGTTGGAGCTAGAGTAATGCTCCCAGTCTATGTTTGGGTAGTTGAAGTCGCCCAATATAATGGTGTTTGGAGAGACCTTCATATTTTCCAGTATTCTCAGGAAGGCCAAGTGGGGTTCCTGTGTTTGGGAGGGTGGTCTGTAGTAGGCTATAAATTGGAAGGCAGTTTTACCCACAGTTAGTTGCACATGGATAGTCTCGTGCTTTGTGCTTTGTCCAGATTTCTTGTGCTAAGAGGTTGAGAGGTAGTTGATGCCATTTCATTTCTATTAAATTAAACTCTTAAGGAAATAGTGAGAACACCGTTTCAAAAGACATAGTGTCTTAATTTTGTACAGTTCTGGAAGACTGCATTTCTAGACAGAGCTCAAAGTGGCAGTTGGCACAAAAGGTTAAGGCTGCAAGCTGTAGCTCCTGTTGTACACTATGATTCTTACAGTCCTCATTTGCCTTCTGAGTGGCCTATAACAAGTCACTTAACCAGACATTGTTCTTGCGTCGCCCCAGAAAAGGGGCTGTGTGTCAAGTGAGCCTACCTGTTTCTTAGATGGATATTATCAGTGGATTCTGTCTTACTTGTGAAATGCAACTACTTTTCATATTTCTAAGTCAAAGATAGACAGAAGTTAAATGTGCCCTTACTGGACTGAAAGAGAGAAGTCCGTATAAACTTAATTACAATTAGAAAGTTGTAGCATAGAGTTCTGATAATGTCAGTGAAGGATTTCACAACAGGAAGCCTGTGTGACATGCTTGGGCAGTTATAAAGACTATACTGTACAGATGTAGTCACATATTGCATGCAGAGCTCAAAACACAAAGGAAGAAGTATGTATTCAGAATTCCAGTAGCAGGCTATCACTTTTGCAGAAACATGCAATAAAGATATGTTTCAGTAGCACTTACTTATAAGCACAGAATCATGAGTCACAGAGAACAGAATCTGTTGCAAACAATGTGAGTAATAATCTGAAAAAAGGTTTGATCTGTTTAAAGTCTTGGGATGTCTGCAGGTAAGGTACCATATAAAATATTGGCTGAGGCAGTTCCTGTAACTCATTTTCCATGCAGAGTACTTACTGTGCTTATGGCTAAACTTAAGCAATATTTAAGACATATGGAAAAGTGAAATAAAACATCGGAATCTGTTAATGTTATGATGACAATGGTAAATAAAAGGACAATGTTGGATTTGCACTTATCTATGAGATCTTAATAAATGAATTACGATGGAGCATTATCCACTAAATATTAAAAACAAATTCTTGCAACTACGCCAATTGCCTAGATCTTCATGCTGCTTGTATACCAGATGAGTTGGAAAACGCAGGCTCCAAACTTTTTGCGTTTAATAGGTCCTTGGCTAGATGATCATCATCATCATCTTCTTCTTTCGGCTGTTCCCATTAGGGGTCGCCACAGTGGATCATCTGTTTCCATTTCTTCCTGTCCTCTGCATCTTGCTGTGTCACACCAACCACCTGCATGTCCTTTCTCACCACATCCATAAACCTTATCTTAGGCCTTCCTCTTTTCCTGTTACCTTCATCCTTCACATCTTTTTCCCAATATACTCAGCATCCCTCCTCAGCACATGTCCAAACCAACATAATCTTGCCTCTCTGGCTTTGTCTCCAAACCTTTCAACCTGGGCTGACCCTCTAATATACTTATTCCTGATCCTGTCCACCCTCGTCACACCCAGTGCAAATCTTAACATCTTTAATTCTGACACATCCAGCTCAAACTCCTGCCTTTTTGTCAATGCCACTGTCTCCAACCCATATAACATAGCTGGTCTCACTACCCTCTTGTAGACCTTCCCTTTCACTCTTACTGGTACTCATCTGTCACAAATCACTCCTGACACTCTTCTCCACCCACTCCATCCTGCCTGTACTCTCTTCCACACTCACCATTACTCTGAACTATTGACCCCAAGTATTTAAACTCATCCACATTCGCTACCTCTACTCCTTGCATCCTCACCATTCCTCTATCCTCCCTCTCATTCACACATATATATTTTGTCTTAGTCCTGCTGACCTTCATTCCTCCTTTCATTCCTCTTCTCTCTAGAGCATATCTCCATCTCTCCAGGGTCTCCTCCACCTGTTCCCTACTCTCACTACAGATCACAATGTCATCTGCAAACATCATAGTCCACGGGGACTCCTGTCTGATCTTGTCTGTCAACCTGTCCATCACCATTTCAAATAAGAAAGGGCTCAGAGCTGATCCTTGATGTAATCCCACCTCCACCTTAAATGCATCCGTCACTCCCACCACAGACCTCACCACTGTCACACTACCCTCGTACATATCCTGTATCACTCTTACATACTTCTCTGACACTCCCGACTTCCTCATACAATACCACAACTCCTCTCTAGGCACCCTGTCATATGCTTTCTCTAAGTCTACAAAAACACAATGCAACTCCTTCTGACCTTCTCCGTACTTCTCCATCAGCACTCTCAGAGCAAACATTGCATCTGTGGTGCTCTTTCCCGGCATGAAACCATACCGCTGATCACTAATCATCACGTCCCTTCTTAACCTAGCTTCCACAGATTCTATAATCTGCCTTTTGAGATTTCATCAGCACTAGAAGTATTCCAGCTGCAGCAAATACTACTGAGGGGCTAGAAGAAGCAACTAATATTATTAATTGCATTCTAATCTAGGGAACTATGCTGCAGGAACATGATGGACAATTGTTCAGGTTGAGAAGATTGAGTTTTGCCGGGGTTGAAATTTAGCAAATCCAAATGACAAATAGTCTTTTTTTTTAAACAAACCTTATTGTTAAAAAACACATTTTATATATATATATATATATATATATATATATATATATATATATATATATATATATATATATGCAGTAAGATTATCTACATAGGTTCAGAAGCATACATAATCTCCATCTTAATTGATCTAACAGTAGAAACAATTTCTACAGATGAAAACGCAAGGTAGTTCAGTCTGAATGCTAATGTTTTTACTATTATTAGGACCAGTCTTAAAAGCCTAAATGCCAAATAGTTATCACTACTCAAGTGCATTTGACATGTTTGCTGACAAGAGGAGGAGTACATATTCAGAATTCCACTAGCATACTACCTATTACAGCAAGAAAATGCTGCAAATATATGTCTTTATAGCACTTCATTACAAGTACAGAAGCAGTAGCACATAATGTAAATGATATTCTGAAAAATATACACCAATCTGTTTGAGAGCTTGGGAGGTCTACAGAAAGAATATGAGAATTCCCATGACTCGTATTCTATATCTCTTTGTGCTAAAGGGTAAAGTTAAGCAAGAATTAAAGTATGTGGGGACACTGAGTAATACCAGCAGATACTGAGTAACAGTCAAATAGAAACAGCAGATATTAGTAAAATGGACCATAGTCAGAATTTACACTCATCCACAAGATCTTAATAAAGAGAACAACAGAGAGAGTATTGTGCACTAAAGTCTGTTGAAGCGGTTGTTGCAAATATATATTTTGCTGGATTCTTCTCAGTTCTTGGAACCAAGAAGGTCCTAAATTATATGTGTTTAACACATCCTTAGGAAAATACAGATCCTTGAGTCTGTCTTTTTGAATTTCAACAGCACCAAAAAATTAAAAGGCGTAACTAATATTTATTTTTTGTTTTGTTTTAAACACTTTCATTTAAATTATCCTTTAAGACATAGGCACACATACATTAGTAGAAAATAAAACAAACCATGTTAACATTTTTCATTCACATAAATTATACATCACATGTTTTTTTTTTACAATGCTCACTTAGTCCAATTTTAGATAAATTGTTAAATTCTCCTGTTCCCTTAAACCTCACTCCTCCCGTTGAAAATTATTTTGCATAAATTACTCCCACAAATTCCATTTATTTGTAGATAACTTGCTCATTCCCTTTCCTAAGGATCCTATTTCCATTTCTTTTATATCTTTTACAATAATCCATACCTCAAACACAGCTGGTTTAGACTTAATTTCCATTTTCTAGTAATTGCTTTTTTGGCACTCAATAGAATTCATTTTATTTTGCATTTGATAACTGGGAAAATCTGACTTGGATGACTGGTAAACCCATTTTCAGCAGAGACCTCAGAAGAAAAGCTTCAACATATAATTGCTAGTACAAAGGTAGTTATATATTGAAGTTTAATTACAAGTATACAATGACACAATGTATAATAATGTACAATATAATTCTAAGACAATAATAAGAAAATTGTTTTGTTAAGGTTATATATATATATATATATATATATATATATATATATATATAGTAATTTACCCAGTAGTCATAGATGGAAATTGTATGAGTCATTAAACAGTTTGGAGTGTTCGAAAAAATTTCAAAGTATCGTAGATTGAAAAGCTAAAATGAGAGGTCTGAGTAGATAGAACATATATATTGGGGAGAAAGAGTAGAGGGTGGGGAAGGAATAATGAAAGGAGGTAATGGATAAAAATATGGCTAATTTGTATCGTGACAGGAACACAGCCAAGATTTGGAGAGGTATTCATTCATAGTTAGTTTACATTTATAAAGAGTAGGGATAAGTCTAATTTAGAGAGGAATTTTGTTCCAAATTTTTGCAACATAGTTGGTATTTATGATATCACCTAGCATTTTTGTCTGTGATACAAGTTCCAGTTGAGTGTTATCATTTGAGGCAATGAAAAGGGATTGTTTAAGATGTGTGTTATTTTGGGTGGTTAGAAGCATAATAAGAAGTTATGTACCTACCATAACGTTCCATGTTAGTTGTCTTCTCTCGCCTTCTTTCTTGCTTGATGGGTCTTTAGCTCGAGAACTCCTTTTACCAGCTCGAGGCAGCCCCATATCCCATGATGCAAGGCAGGAAGTACCCAGATCTCGTTTGTTGACAAAGCAGGCAACACCAAGCATAAACAATACTTCCCAAAGGAAGAAGAAACTTACAAATGGAAAAAGGACCAGGTCTGAATGGTCTTTAGTATTATAGTTTCTTATACAAGGTCTGTCCAGGCCAGGGGAAGGAGGAGAGAAGACAACTAACATGGAGCGTTATGGTAGGTACATAACTTCTTAATGTTAAGTTGTCAATCAGCACCTCTATCCTGGGTGGCTCAATGGAACAAACTCTTGAGGACTGTAGAGCCAAAACTGGCTCTGTCCCTGGAGGCCAAGTCCAATTTGTAATGGGAAACAAAGTGTGAGGTGGCC
Source organism: Protopterus annectens (assembly GCF_019279795.1). Classification (NCBI taxonomy): domain Eukaryota; kingdom Metazoa; phylum Chordata; order Ceratodontiformes; family Protopteridae; genus Protopterus; species Protopterus annectens. Next base: position 75,479,018 of record NC_056733.1, on the reverse strand, counting down.
CAAGTGGCGCTGCACAAATAGTGTCTAAAGGCAGTCTAGCTTGAAAAGCTGTAGAAGTAGCTAAACTCCTAGTTTAATGTGCTTTAGGTTTTGAGCACAGCTGTTTTCCCCTGATCGTATAAATTTCAGTGATGACCGAAGAAAGTCATCTGGACAAAGTCACTTTAGAAACAGCAAGGCCTTTTTATTATCCCATAGGAAACAAAAGTTGATCAGATTTTCTAAATTTTTTGTTCTGTCCAAATAATATCTAAGCTGACGGTGGGCGTCAAGATATGTAGCTTTTGTTCAGCTCTATCTGAATAGTTAGGAAAAAATACAGGGAGATCAATAGATTGATTCAGATTGTTTGGATGGATTAGTTCTCAAAGATACTCTGTCTTTGTGAAAAATCAAATAGGGAAGAGCATGAAGTTCAGACACCCTCCTGGCAGATGTAATAGCCACTAGGAATAAAGTTTTCCAAGAAAGATATTTCAGGAACAAGAAACAGCTGGCTCGAAGGGGAAGAATCAAGGATGTCAGCACTAAATTTAAATCCCACTGAGGAGGAGGATTCCTGATTGGAGGCTTTAGTAGGAAAATTCCTTTCAAAAAGGCCCTGCAGAGCCTATGGGACATAATATTATGATCTGCTATCCCGACATGAAAATTAGAAATAGCAGCCAACTGAACTCTGACTGTGGAAGAAGAGGAGCCTGCATGGAAAATCTCTGCTAAGAAGTCCAGAACTGCCTGAACAGGGGCAGTAAAAGGATCAATATTTTGGGCCTTAGCCCAATAAGAAACGTTTCCATTTGCTTGTGTAAATCCTCCTGGTAGAGGATTTTAGTGAGAGATCAAGGAAGCCCTGGCAAGGAAGGAAGTGGAGCAACCATGCTGTGAGGTTGAGAGAAGGGATTGAGGATTGGTGAATCAGTAGATCTGGCACTGGGTCCAGACTGCACCAAAAGGTGATGATGGAGGAACCAAACTCAATGAGAATCAATTTGGCTCTCAAAGGATCACCTGAGGGATCAGAGGAAAAGGAGGGAAGGCATAAAGAAGTCCCTGGGGCCAATCCTGGGTCAGAGCGTCTCTGGGGATGGCCTGATAGAGGAAGAGGCTGAAGAAGTCTGGACATTTGCTGTTTTGGGGAGTAGCAAAATTCCAGAAAAATCTCTTCCGCTATGGATTGCTTGAGAGACCACGAGGCATGAGAATAGCTCTGCTCAATCTGTCCGCTATAATGTTGGTTTTGGGATATACGTTGCTACCAGAAACCGATGAGAGGAGATCGCCCATTGCCATAGTCTGAGGACTTGGTTCCACCCTGTTTGTTGATATACCAAACTACAGACATGTTGTCTGTGTGGACTGCAATTGTCCGGAAGAAAGTCGCTGAGGGATCTCCAGGACATTTATGTGCAGATGGTACTCAATGGTTGCCACGTCCCATGAACCATCCTGCCCTGATAATGACCCCCACCCGATCAGGGAGGCATCCGTGGTGACAGTGGCGGTGAACCTGAGACGATGTGATCCACCAAGCAAGATGTTCTTATGTTTGTGTCACCAGAATCTGAGTTGCTGGTATGACCACTGTGTGAACAGCATCCACTGAAGAGAATCGAGCCAGGGAAGAAGAGTGATGGCCGCAGCCATAAGACCTAACACCTTTAGAACCATTCTGGCCTGTACCTTCTTGCTGGCCAGAATGATCCTGACATGAGTCTGAATGTCTGAAACTCTTTGTTCTGTAAGGGTAGCTGACATCGAACAGTGTTTAAGTTCGCCTATGAAGGTAATAGACTGGCAGGCGATAAGGATGATTTTTCGTAGTGGACTGAGATGCACAAATGAGAACAAAGGGCTATTGTGTAATCCCTGGCTTGTATAAGCGGATGCCTGGTGGTGGCTGACAGGAGCCAGTTCAGGTGAGCCGTGACCACTGCCATGCATTTGGTGAACACTCTGGGGCTGTAGTGAGACCAAAGGGCAGGGCTCTGAACTGGAAATGACTGGACCCCAGGCGGAGAAATCTCCTCTGTGAATTTTGATGTGATAATCCTGAAGATCTATTGAGCACATCCAGTTGTCCTTCTGTAAGAAGGGTAGAATTGACTGAAGAGTGACCATTCGAATCTTGTCTTCCTGACAGACTTGTTGAGTCTGCTGAGATCCAATATTGGTCTCCAGTCTCTCTTTTGGGGACCAAAAGAACCTTGAGTAGATTCCGGCTCTGAATGGTCTATAACTGGCTGAATGGCTCTTTTGCAGTAGTTTTGCGATCTCTAACTCTGCAATGTCCCTTAGACCGGTGGTACATCTGGAAGGGAACTTGAGGGAAGGGACTTTCCTCGAAGGAATTATGTAACCCTTGGATATGATCGACTGTACCCATCTGTCTTGAGTGAGTGAATGCCAGGCTTCTGGGTACAGTGATAATCTTCCCGACTGCCTCCAAGGAGGGACAGCCGGGCAACACCTCAGGGATGCTGAAAGGGCTTCTCAGGAAGAGACTCCCTGTTGCCCTGATTCTCGGCCCTCTGCCTCTAGAGCGTCTGTTGTTGTTACCCCTCTGCCTCTAGGGTAAACTGACCACGTGAATGACTCCTTGAGATCTTCCCACCCTTCTGTCCTTTGGGATAAGGCCTAGAAGGGTGGAAAACGGACTCCAACAGCAGAAAGAGTCTTGCCGTCCTGCTCACACCTGGTCAAGGTTTCCTTCACCTGAGGGCCAAACAAAGCTGACCCATCAAAGGGAATTATGAAGGGACGCTAAAAGGATCCGCAAAATCACATAGCCGCATCCAGGCTTGGCGTCTAAGAGCCACACCTGTGCCTGCAGCTCTACTCGCTCCATCAGCAGCATAAGATATTAGCCGCATGGAGGAGTTAGCAATGGAATTGAGGGTTCCTAGCTGCGAAGCAATCTTTTCTTGGGCCCCTGCAGCTGTAGGATCCTGAACTACTTCTCCCAGCTCCTTCAGGATATCTCTGGAGTCTGGTGAAGTGACAAAGATAATTCAGCTAAGCATAGCAAAGGTCGCTGAGGAAAACATCCGCTGCATTACCTATCCATGGTTCTAGAGTCCTTGTTAGGAGGATGGACAGGCACGGAAGGATCTGCAAGTTCCTTTTTGGTAAGGAATTGTTTGTCACTAGGGGCAGTTATAAATTTAGAAGGCCTCCTAGGGACTGGCTCTAGAGTCAGGAGCTGTGTCCGCCTTTCGAGCTATAACCTGCATAAGGGGTCGAAGGCGGAGACACCCAGGAGGTGGAGGGCCGAGATCCACGCCTCTAGGTATACTGACTCATCCTCAGAGGGATTGTTGGTGGGCCAGTTTCCCTCTGTTTCAGAAGTTCTAGGATGTCTGAGAAGGAGACATCCTCAGAGGGGATCTAGGGATCCCTCTGACTCATCAAAGTCAGTATCGAAGTGACAGACTCAGGAGTCTACATGCTTCCTCTTACAAGTCCTCTTCCTAGGAGGATCTCCGAAACATCAGGAGAATCGGAAGAGGGGAAATTCCAATGGGGAAACCTGAGGCGGAGGATCTCTGGGTCCTGTAGCAAGAGAAGTGGCAGAGATGTCAACAGGTACAAAGAGACTGCTGACTGATACCAGTGGCCACACCATCTCCTCACAGAAATGTCCCCCTCCGTGGGTCCGAGAGACCCTGAAGGGAAAGGGGAAGTCCTCCAGCCAGCCAGTAGTAGCCATGCCAGAAGACTCCACTCTCCAAGCTCCTGAGGTAGAGTTGAAGGAGGAACTGGGGCCACAGTGTGTGACTTGAGCAATCCACTGACCTCTCTCTAGGTCATGGTCTGACAACCTGGATGACCCCGAAGGCTCCTCCGGGCGTTCCGATAGAAGAGAGGCGAGCGGGCCGAGCCAAATCGGCTCCAAGGAAGCGACCGACCTCTTCTTCCTGAATGGGTCATCGGAGCGATATTACTGATCCTGTCGGCACGAACCGACACCACATGTCAAAGCGGCGTGGAGCAGCTGCGGCCGCCATCAAAGCGAAAGGATTCAATCGGCTCCAGTTAAAAGCCTGGGTCTTGGCAGATTTTGAGAATCAACTTCTATCCTTCTCCACTCTCTCTGGCTGAAGGAGTGACAAATAGCACAGGAGTCCTGCAGGTGAAGAGGGCCTAAACAGTAGTGTGACCGTCTGTCAGAGACATCTTCTGACAGCAAGACATGGTGCCTAACAAAACACACACACACCAGTCCAATTAATTAAACTAATACCAAAAGGGTATTTAGTAAAAATACCAACACACACACCCTAACAGGGGATGGGATAGGGAAATTAACTGACTAAAAATTAAAAGAGACAGGGATTTCTGTCAGAAAAGTTAAATTTAAAGTTAAACCATCAAAACAAAAGTTTTAACTAAAAGGGGCTTAAATGTCACAAATGTGAATTACTTACCAGGAGCTGGTAAAGAGAAGACCAGATCTGGGTACTTCCTGCCTTGCATCATGGGATATGGGGCTGCCTCGAGCTGGTAAAAGGAGTTCTCGAACCCATCAAGCAAGAATGAAGGCGGGATTGACAACTTAACATTCTTAGTTTTGTTAGGGTTAGGAAGACATTGGGAGTTAAATAGCCATGATTGAACAGAAGAGAAGTGAGTGACTTTCTGAAGTGTAAGGAAGGAGGAAAGGAGCTGAGCAGATAAGGGTAGAGTCATCTGCATGGATGATGGAAGCAAGTTTGGAGGCAGAATGCAGTGAGTTTGATGGGGGAATAAAGGTGGTGGAGTTATTTTTAAGTAGATTTTGTACTAATTAGATTCAGTGGGAGTTGAACTGGTTAGTTACAGGGTCTGATTAGTTTTGGATAATGGTGTGGTAGTTCAGCTAGGTTTTAGTAGTTTGTTAATAGATTTCCAGAAGAGTTTAGGATTATTGTAGTGTCATTGTTGAGTTATGAAATAATAGGTTTGTTTGTGACTTTTTGTTTGGAGCTTTGTCAGATTTCTCACTTTCTTATATTTGTCATGGGTAGACTAGATTTTATTTTGCATCAACATTTTCCATGTCCTGTCTCTTTTTGGTATGAGTTATTTTATTTCTTTTTGAAGCCATGTGTTTTGTTCTTTCTTGGGCCTTTTGGTCTAATATATTTAAAAAATCCAGAGCTAAAAAAATATACTGCATTGTGGAAGAGATCTTAGGGGGGGGGGGGCACTCACCTATATTTAGTGTTTTGTTATATATGCCTTTGGAGAATAAATTAACATTTCAAACTTTATTATAGCCTGTGGTTTTGCTGGGGTTGGTAAAGTGTCTAAAGATGACAGTGGGTGTGTAGGCACTTAGGCTATCAGGTAGTCTGCCACGTCTGCAAATATTGTTCTAGTTGTTAGTATCCAATCTAGGATAGTTTCTCTTTTGCTTTTTTATCAATTATGGTAGGGGTATTTATCATTTGAGAGAAATTATAGAGGTTGATGGGGTTAGGTGATAGTTTGGAGTTCCATGTTAACTGGTCAATATTACTGTTATCTAGAGTTGCAGTTTCTTGAGAGATATTTGAATTAAACCAGCTTAGTGTGTCTTCATTTATAACAATATTATTACCTGGTAGAATATAAAGTGTGTTACTAGAAGTTCAGAATTATAGAATAAAATAATTTTCTTAGGGTATGGAATTATGTCTAATATATTTTTGTATAGAATGGCTACACTTCCTGCTCTCATTTTTATCTAGTCTAAGAATATTGTAGCCACAGGGGAAGTAGTTCTTTATCTGATACCTCTTTTGTAGCCATGTTTCAGTAGTAATAAATAGATCAGGAAAGTATAATGCTATGGAAGCAGGGATGCAGTGGATTTTTATTTGAGGCTAAATACGTTTGAATTCATTCAAAAGCACACCAGAAAGTCTGTTTGGGAAGATATAGGGGATTTGTAGTATTGTTTGTTGGAGGATGGCAAGAAGATGGGTTATTCAGGATAGGACCTGGGTTGTGATGAATATCACTAGAGAGAGATAAGATGTCAGTGGGCAATATGTATTTATATGGCCACTGTTCTATGCATTTGTGTTTATTACCATTTAGACAGATATTATAGGATGGTACTTGTGCCAGGAGATAACAGTTTGTAGGTATTTGTAGGTATTTGTAGGAAAACAGAGTCAGTGGAGTGGAATGAAATATGCTAAAGGAATTTGATGTATTATGAGTTACTGGTAGGAAAGTGTTAGTTGGAGACCTGTGTTGCTGTCATAATGTACAATTTGTCTATATTAGTACAGCTATTGTGGTTATAGTAAGAAGAATTATATATATTAGTACCATTATAGGTGAGAGTTGAAGAGGTTTTAAGTTTTGGTGAAAAGTGTTGTAGGTGTGTGAGGTGCAAGGTTGCACCTATGAGTGACAAGATGGCTGTTAATAGGATGATAGCTAAAAGGGGTGGAGTATGGGGATGTGTAAATTGAGACTTTTTAGGGGTGAGTGGGAACTGGACGTAGTGTAAAGGACCTTTACACTTCTATTCCTCATACTGTAGAAATTGAGAGGGTTTCCTGTTTATTAAGACAGAAAGGGGTGCCCCACCTGACATTTCCCTTGTGGAAGAATTGCTGGATATCATCTTCACTAATAGTTTTATTTTTTTTGGGGGAAACTATTATTTACAGAAGAGGGGGGGTCGTGATGGGGTCCCCTTGTGGTGCTAGTTTTGCCAATTTAGTAATGGCATTTTGGGAACAGGAATTCATATATAAAATACGTTAATTTGGGACAAAATTTATTATTGTATATTCCTAGTGTATACATCTACTTTATTATCATTTGTACTGTATCCTGCTGTAGAAGTTTAATATGTATATTGTAGCTTTTCTCCCGGGGCCTCCACTGAAAAAGGACCCCGTCCAGTCGGAATTTCCCAGTAAACAAATGTAAAATAAATAAATAAATAAAATTGTACTCGTTATTTGGATGGCATTTTATTATACTAATAGGGGACAAAAGGACAGACTCAAATTTATTGCAATACTTTAATAATGCAACAAATTTTCTTGAATTTACTTCCAGTTTTCATTCAGACACGATTTCCTATTTAGATGTGCAATTATTGCAGTATAGAGTAAATTCTAGATACCTAGCTATGATTTTTAGAAAGAGCACTTACTGGAATGCTTTTTTGCATTTTTCAAGTGCTCACCCCTTTTATCAGAAATGCTCAGTAATGAAAGGCCAACTAGTCCATGTGGTTAGGATGGTATCTTTGGACAATGATTTTACTACTAAGTGTAATAAATTAAGAAATGTGTTCTGTAAACGTGGGTACCCAAGCACTCTAGTGGATGAATTAACTGGTGAAGTTAATCATAAAAGAAAAGTACAGTTATGTACACTTACCATAAATGTAGATGTTCGAGTGTATTCACTGCTGCAGTCATCACTTGCGGGTTATCCCTTCTGTGGTAGCCCTCGGCCGGCCCAAATACCAGAGTCAATGTTTTTCTGCGTTGGCTGTTGCTGCCTATAGTCTGATGTCAGGTCGTCAGTGCTATAAAGCAAGGCAGCCAATGCCATTACATAATTTTTTATTGCCCTAACCCGTCAGAAGCACAATATGGTAAAGTGGTCCTGGTGGCAAAAAGATACTGTGGGAAGCTTATGTCCCCTAAGGAAAGAGGATATAAGGGGGAAGGAGGGAGGGAAACCAGGACTGCAGCAGTCAATACACTCAAACATCTACATTTATGGTAAGTGTACACAACTGTACTATGTTCTTTGTGTTTCACTGTTGCAGTCATCACCTGTGGGAGGATTCCCAAAGCTGAGGAGAGGGGTGGCAAGATTAGTGTCCTAGGCATCGGTCAGCAAGCCCTGCAGAACTGCAGAGGCAAACCCTGGCCTAGCCATAGAGAAAAGTGGTAGATGGTAATGCTTTGTAAAAGTATGGACAGAGGTCCAGGTGGCAGCTTCCAAGATGTCCTTGGTGGGAACTCCTCTGAGGAATGCTGTGGAAGTGGAGGCTGCCCTAGTGGAATGGGTACGAATAGACTTAGGGGGTGGTTTCCCATGTAGTCTGTAGCAGAAATAGATATAGTGTGATATCCATTTGGAAATGGGCTTCCTCTCTGCCCCTGGGTCAAAGCTGACAAGAAGCTGGTCTGTTTTTCTGAAGGGTTTTGTATGGTCTACGTAGTATCTGAGTTGGCTGTGCATGTCTAGTGAGTGCAGAATTCTTTCCCCCTTGTTTTGAGGGTTAGGAAAGAAGATGAGTAGATGTATGGCCTGGTTGAGTGTCACATCAGATACCACCTTGGGTATAAAGGAGCGGTTAGTCCTCAGGGAGACCCTGTCTGCATGGAAAATGATGAAGGACTCAAGGGCCATGACCGCCTGAAGTTCTGAAACCCTTTTGACTGAGGTGATAGCTAGTAGGGAAGCAGTCTTCCAGGAGAGGTATCTCAATTCTGCTGAAGCAGCAGGTTCAAATGGTGGCAAGATTAGTTTTTCTAAAACATAATTCAGGTCCCAGGCTGGCATGGGTGGGCTTCTAGGAGGTGTGATTTTAGAAGCCCCTCTGAGGAATTGTTTAATCAAAGGATGTGAGAAGAGGGGCTGGTCTGTTTCAATATGAGCTGAAATGGCTGAGGCATCGATTTTAATAGAAGAGAAGGAGAGGCCACTATTGAGTAACTCAGCTAGGTAGTCCATGATAAGAGGGATGGAAGGTTGTGAGGTACTGCCCCCTCTGGACTGGCTCCAGGAGCAGAATCTTTTCCATTTCCCTGCATAAGATTTTCTAGTGCTGGGCCTTCTGGCCTCTGTGATAATGTCTAGGACCTGTTTGCTTAACAGGGACCCCTTGCTTGCTTTTAAGGTATTAGCCATGCTGACAGTTTCAGAGTCTGCAAGTCTGGGTGCAGCATTCCCCCCCGCACCTGGGTCAAGAGGTCTGAGATCAGGGGAAGCTGCCTGGGAGGCTGTAATGTCAGGCTGCGCAGTAAGGGGTACCAATGCCGTCTGGCCTCCCTTATCTTGATCAGTACCTTGGGAATAAGAGGCAGAAGAGGTAATGCGTACACAAAGAGGGAGTTCCAGGGGAAGGTCAAGGCATCCACCCTTCCACGCTAGGTGGTGATACTCCCTGGTACAGAATGTTTTTAGCTGGTGGTTGAGGTGCGAAGCAAAGAGATCCACCTATGGAATTCCCCACTCCTGAATGACTTGAAAAATATTTTTCTGTGGAGCTGTCATTCGTGGGGGGTCCAGTAAATTTCTGCTTAGATGGTCTGCCAGGGTGTTGTTGATCCCTGGTAGGTATTGGACAATTGGGTGTAATCCCATGGAGGAGGCTGTCAGCCAGAGGTTCATGGCTAGCCTGCACAGAGTATAAGATTGGGTCCCTCCCTGTTTGTTGATATACCACATTACTGTGGTGTTGTCTGATTTGACAAGGAGAACCCCTGGCCTGAGATGGGGTTTGAAGGATGTCAGAGCCTTTTGTACTGCCATAATTTCCTACTGATTGATGTGTAAGGGAAGGTGCTGGGCATCAGACCTTGGGTGCACCTGCCTGCTAGGTGAGTGCCCCAAGCAATGTCTGAGGCATTAGTGGTGATGGTCTGGCCGGTACGGCGGAGGATGAAGAGAAGACCTTTGTTCTTGGGCACAGGCCGCTGCCCACCAGAGAAACCTGGCCCTTATACAGGGGATCAGAGGGAGAGTGGTCTCTAGAGGCTGAGAGTGCTGACACAAAGGTTCTTTAGATACCACTGAAGCTACCTCATGTGAAGCCTGGCCAGAGGGATTAGAAGGATGCAAGATGCCATGTACCCCAAGGCTTGCGGGAACTTCCTCACAGTGAGGTGACTTCTGGAAGCCAGCTGGGTAAAGTAGAGAGGCAGGCCATTTGGGATGCTGCGTCCAGCAGTGCTCCCAAGAAAATGATCTTCCTGGAGGGTGTTTGCTTTGCTTTCTTCTCGTTGATGGTGAACCCTAGGGAGGTTAGGAGGGTTTTGACAAAGCGAAGGTCCTGGAGGAGTTTTCTTTGCACTCTGCCTGAATGAGGCCGTTGTCCAGATAAGGGTAAATCTGTATTTTTCTCTGTCTGCAAAATGCCATGGCCAGGGCTAAGCATTTGTTGAATACTCTGGGTGCAGTAAATAAGCCAAAGGGTAGCACAGAGAACTGAAAGTGTTGTGAGCCTGCTCTGAAGCGCAGGAATTTCCTGCAGGATTCCCTTACGGGGATATAGAGATAAGCATCTTTTAGGTCCAGGGTCACTAGCCAGGCATTTTTTGTCAGCATAGGCAGCAGCTGCTGCAAAGTTAGCATTTTGAATTTGGGGACCACCAGGGAGGTGTTCAGAATGGATAGATCCAGGATGGGGCACCAAGTCCCCTCTTTTTTTGTGAACAAGGAACTGTCTGGAATAAAAGTCTTTGCCTGTTTAATCTGAGGGGATATGTTCTACTGCCCCCTGGGATATGAGAGTTTGGACCCGTTTCATTTCCACTGCCCACTGATTTGGAGGCTAGTCTGGGTACCCTCTTGGAACTGGGAGTTTTTTGAAAGAGAATTTGTATCCCTGAAAAATGATCTTTAAGACCCATTAGTCCTTTGTTACGGAAAGCCAATTTTCTTTGCAGTGAGAGAGCCTTCCTCCTAGCTTTTGTTGAGTGAAAGGAGGGCAGAGGGGAGAGGGAGTCATTGAGAGTTTTTGCAATAGAAGGGTGGCTTAGAACTCCCTGCCTTTGGGGCGGAAGTGGTCCACTGTTTGGTTCTCTGCTGCCGTTGGGATATGAGCCTGGGTGGTCTGTCCCTGCGGGGCTTACCTTGACCCTGTTTGCTAAGTGCAGGGAAGGACCAGTGCTTAGAGGGAAAGTTCCTGCTGAACTTGGGAGGTTGAACTTGAAATAAATATTTTATTGTTTGCATAGATTTTGCTTTGTCTTCCATCTTTTTAAGCACCTCTTCTACTTTTGCTCCAAACAAGCGGTCCTTATCCAGGGGTGCATCAATTACTTTAGACTTGACATGATCAGGGAGAGGTTGGTCCTTCAACCATGCATGTCTCCTAATGACAGATCCTGACACTGCTGCCTGCTTGAGGATTCTAGGGTGTCATATCCACAGTGTAATGAGTGTTTTGCCACTTGACAAGTAGAGTGCAGTAAATCTGCTAACTCTTTTGAAATGGCACAGTCAGGAAAGGTTGAAATCTTTTGTGTTAATAGTTCCAAAGTATATTGTTGATATTTTAACATACGGAACTAGCAGTTGAGTGCTCTGATAGCTAAGGTTGCAGAGGTGTACACTTTTTTACCCTATCTGTCCAGAGCTCTGAAATCCTTGTCAGAAGAAATAGGACTCTTGGCAGAACTAGTCTTAGCTCCTTTAGGTCCTTGTGTAATGACCTCTGGGTCTGCAGCAGGATTTCTGTACAGGTATTTGTGAGAATCTGGTACTCTCTAATACCAGTCAGATTTACTGGGAGCAGGAGGGTCAGGGGCTAAGCTGGATTTATGGGAAACATCATCCACCACTTCTAAAATAGGGGGATGGCCAGAGGTCTGTGCTGGGGCAGGTCCAGAAACTCTCCAAGTCTTTTCTTAGACTGGAGGAAATCCTGAGATAACCACTGGAAATGTTCCCTGAGGGTGTGAAGGGTTTCCCCAAAGGAAAGGTCTTTTGGTGGGGAGGCAGAAGGAATGTATTTCTCTGCACCTGAATCCTCATAAGCAGTCAGAGATTATTGTTCCTCTTCAAAATCTGAATAGTCAGATTTCTCAGAATCCTGTTCTGTCATAATTTCTGGAGAAGGGTGTCTTTTCCTTTTAGAGGTTGCGGCCTGACTACTCCTGATAAGGGAGAGGAGATCCTTCACCATTTTAAGCATTTGTGCTTGGGGTGGTGGAGCAGGAGCAAGATGGCGGCTAGAGGCAGATTTTCTAGGAGTGGCCTGGCTTCTAGGCCTAAGAGTATCCTTCAGTCTGAGAGAAACGGTAGTCGGATGAGAAGACGTCAGTTTTTGTCTAGATTCGGTAGAGCGAGAGGTCTCCTTGGAAGCTGGTGCTTGCTTCACGGCTCCGGACCCAACCGAGGCAGAGACAGCCAAAGGCTCGGAAGACAAAGAAGATTTCTGCAGCATACCGGACTCTGAAAGGGTGTCGGTAGAGGCCTGTGTAGATATCTAATCGGGCATCAGGGGCTGCGAAAGTGCCTCACTGAATTCCAGAGAACTAACAACCTGCTTAGCGGTAGAGTTGTCGGAAGGCTTAGCCTTGTGTGGTCTGTCTCTATCTTTATCTTTGCATTTTTTTGGAATGTCCACGGATTGTTGGCTGACTGACGCCATTTTGGAATGCGACGACAGAAGATGAAAATACCTGTCTACGATAAGAGAGCTCTACGGTGAATGGTTCTCGCATTAAAGAGGGCACAGAACCGGCAACAAGGGACATTGTGGTCCGGGCCTAAACAAGTGACACAGTATGAATGGAAGTCTTGGTGTGGGATCTGCTTTCCACAGGCAAGACAATTGTTAACTTTTTCAGACATCGGTTAGTGCAAGAAAAAAGGATCCCCAATGGGGTACTTGGCTTTAGACGTTTGCAGCTGAAATTCAAACTCTGGTAGCAACTGACCAGCACACTTGCAAACTGCTTCTGCTACGGGCTCCATGGCAAGAAAGACTAATGTAATGGCATCGGCTGCTTTGCTTTATAGTACTGACGACCTGACATCAGACTACAGGCGACAGCAGCTGACGCAGAAAAACACTGACTCTAGTATTCGAACCAGCCGAGGGATACCACAGCAGAGATAACCCATAGGTGATAACTGCAACAGTGAAACACGAAGAACATCATTGGTTATTTTAAATCTATTTTGATTAACAAAAATTTGGATAACATTACCTTATATGGTTTGTATTGTCCTTCACAACTGGAATATAGGGACAATAGTTTGAATAATTTTAGTTTAAGTTTTATCACCCCCTTTAGCTTGGATTCTGCAAATTTGAGACATATTTCATGTAAAAACGGGTCTTTGCTTACAGAAGATGCCAGTTTTAGATGGAAGGTGGGAGAACAACCCAAACTTATTTTCAAGAGGAGTGCGAATCTTAAATGTATTTTAGAGAGAAAGAGTAAGGTTAACACTCGACATCCTGCCATGTTTAAATGTGAGGCATGCCCTTATTGCAAATATATGGAGATAGGTAGGACTTTTTCTCTAGACAATATGAAGATCAGTACTATTAAGAGATTTAATTGTAACTCTAAAATGGTTATTTACCTAACTAAATGTCAAGGATGTGCGGGTTTCTACATCAGAAAGATCAAACGTAGGTTTAAAGAATGTGTTTATGTACATATTTATAGTATTAACAAGGGTAAATTTGAGAATGCTTTTGCTAGACATATTTCTTTAAATCCAAGTCATTTTTTTAAATTTCGTGTGACAGACCAGGTTGAGTATGATGAAAGGGGTGGCCCTTTAAGTTTAAAGCTAGACAGGTTGGAATTTTTATGGCAAGTTCGTTTGAATGCTTATAATTTCCCTGGTCTTAATGACTTATGTTCCATTTATTGTTTATTAAAATTGAAAAGTTTAGATAGGTAATAATTATTTATTGTATTTTTATATCTTTCTTTTGTATTTTGAATCTATTACTGTTTTTAAATTTGTAAGGGGAGGGGATTTTAAGTTATGGAAGTTGGTCATGTGACCTTGATGGAGGGGGGGGGTATTTAAACTCTGATGTTTTGTAGTTCATATTAGTCTGAAGAAGTTTGAGTATTAATATTGAATGAAAGCACTAACATTAAATCCTGTTTGCTGGGGTCCTGGTTGCATGTTATTTGTGTTTTCGCTGTTTGTAGAAACTCTAGGTAAACTTTACATATACTTTTAATTTCAAATTAAGTATGTTACTGATTAAAGCGAACCAGCCTATTTCTATGAAAATATGCAGTATTCTTTACTTTTTAAATTACTATAAAGAGGCTATAAATGAACTGCAAAATCAGAATCCAGACTGTGTTCATATAGTTTATTAGCTTTACTAACCTCTTCCTCTCTCTACCTTTTAGTTCTTCCTAGCCTTCCTTACCTCTATGATCCCAGCTGTCTTTACCATGAACTGTAACCACCTCACACCACTGTTTATAAGTCACATCTCTCATCTCGCTCTTTCTAACTTAACGTATAACATCAACAAACATTTCTATTTTACCTGTATACTTTCGCAATTGATAAAAATTGTTTATATATTGTTATATAGCATTCTTAATATACTTCTTTATAGTTCTATTATAATTTTTTTTTACTCACTCTGTTAATACTTATGAACAACCTTTATTTTAATACTTATGGAGCTTATCTCCCCGGTCCTCCAATGAAAAAAGGGCTAATCAGCTCCGTCAGACTGTCCCAGTCAACAAATGTAAAAATAAATAAATAGTGGCAGGTGACTTTAATCAGGCCAACTTGAAAACAGTTCTGCCCCACTATTTCCAATATGTGGACTTTGCAACAAGGGATGAGAACACACTGGACAAGGCATACAGCAATATTAAGCTGGCATTTAAAGCAGTGCCTCACCCATACTTGGAAAACTCTGACCACCTCTCCATATTGTTACTACCAGCATATAAACCATTGCTAACTAGAGGGCGATCCACAGTGAAACAAGTAAGAGTATAGCCAGAGAGTGCAGTCTCAGCACTCCAGCACTGTTTCAAGAGCACAGACTGGACTATATGCAAGGAGGCAGCTACTGAGAACCAGTGTATCAATCTGAAGAACACCAAAGCGGTGATGGGCTACATCTCAAAATGTGTGAATGATGTGATAGTTACCAAAACAAACATCACACGAGCCAACCAGAAAGCCTGGTTGATGACAGAGGTGTACAAGCTACTGAAAGCAAGGAATGCAGCCTCCAGATGTGGAGGCAGGGAAACCCTCAAAACAGCCAGAGCAAATCTGAACAAGAGAGTGAGGGAAGCAAAATGTGCCTATGGCAGAACGATTCAGAGCTACTTCTCTGACAAAAAAGACCCCAGATGCCCATGGTAGGGTATCCAGTCCATAATTGACTACAGACTTCTATCTTTGCAATGTGAGGACAACAAGGAATTCCTAAATAAGCTGAATGTCTACTTCAGCAGGTTCAAGAAAGGGAACAAAACAGTGAAGTAAATGTCCATCGGCCATAATGAGTAGATGCTCGCCCTCAACCCAGCTGATGTCCAGAGGGCACTGTGCAGAGTTAACCCGAGAAAAGCAGTTGGGCCTGACAACATCCTAGGGCATGTGCTCAGGGACTGCACAATCCAACTAACAAATGTCCTTTTGGATATCTTCAATAACCCTCTGAGTCATCAAATAATTCTGACATGCTTCAAGGACACAACAATCATTCCATTAACCAAGAAGTCTCCAACATCTTCCTTAAATGACTACCGCCCTGTAGCCCTCACCTCCGCAGTGATGAAGTGCTTTGAGAGGCTGGTCAGGGACACCACAACATCTGAGCTGCCTGCTGATCATGGCCCTCTGCAGTTTGCTTACAGAGAAAACCGTTCTATGGCAGATACCATCTCTCTAGCACTCCATCTATGGCTGGAACACCTTGAGAGTAAAAACACCTATATGAGGGTACTATTCATTGATTTCAGCCCTGTTTTTTTAACATGGTCATTCCTCTTCATCTGGTAATGAAGCTACTCCAACAAGGCTTCAACACTCCACTTTGTAACTGGATTCTTGACTTTCTCACAGACAGACCTCAGAAAGTGTGCATAGGAAATAACTCCTCAGATAGCATCACTGTTAACACTGGAGTCCCACAAGGATGTGTACCAAGTCCCTTGCTGTTCACCCTGTTAACATACGATTGTATAGCCAGATACAATACAAACCACATCATTAGGTTTGCTGATGACACAACAGTGGTGGGCCTCATCAGTAACGATGATGAAACAGTGTATAGAGATGTGGTGGAACAACTGATTACCTCTGGTGTGGAAATAACAACTTAGCACTAAACATGAGCAAGACAAAAGAGATAATTATGGACTACAGGAAAAATGGCAAGGAACATTCTGCCCTCACCATCAATGGGGAAACAGTTGAAAGAGTGAGAAGCATGAAGTTTCTGGGAGTGCACAATGACGAGGACTTGTCTTGGAACACAAATACAAATGCCATAGTCAAGAAAGCACACCAGAGATTGTACTTTTTAAGAAGGCTGAGGAGATTGAATCTCCCATTGACAGTTCTCACTACCTCCTACAGACGTACTATATTAAGCATCCTGACGAACAACCTTGTAGTATGGTATGGAAGCTGCTCTACCTCTGAGCGCAAATTTTTTTTTTTTTTTTTACATTTTTACATTTGTTTAATGGGATAGTCTGACTGGATACATGTCCATTTTCAGTGGAGGCCCGGGGAGAAAAGCTCCGCAAAGACAAACTTACATGGATTACACAAGTTAGCAAACAATTATAAAAACAAAGTGATTATATACAATGGGTTGGTAGTGTTCCCTAGTAGGGACTCACAAATGTCATGGACAATTAAAAGTAAGATACATCAGATTGGATGCAGAGCTTGGTGATGTAGTTACAAGTTATGATAATTGCAGAATATGCTTTTAGTTTATAACTTAATCAGAGTTGGTACATGAGCATAGCCAATTCACTTTGAGATACCGTTGGAGGTTTTTTTTTTTTAAGAGACTTTTGAAGGATTGTAGGGTTATATAGTTTGGCAATGAATTCTAGGTTTTGCCAATGAAGTTGGCAAACAGGGATTCACCAGCAGAGTTATTAGCTTTGTGAGTTTGGACCAGTAGTTTATCGGCTGACTGTAGGGATCTTAGATTGCTATATGGCTTAATAATATTTTTAAGTGAGGGGGTTTCCTCAGGGTGGTACACAATTTTGTGTGCTATTAAGAGTTGATTGAATTGAATTAAGCTCCCTCCAGAGAGTGGTGAAGACAGCCGAGAGGATCATTAAGACCACCTTACCACCTATCCATGACTTGTACTTATCCAGATGTCTAAGCGTGGCCAGATGAATAATTAAAGACTGCACTGACCCTGCTTACAGACTGTTCCTGTATCTGTCATCCGGAAAGCTCTTCCAAAGTACACGCTGCAGAACTACGAGATTCAGGAACAGCTTCTTCCCTAATGTCATCAGACTGCTGAAATCTAGTAACCACTACGCTCTATGATGGCCATCTGGGTCAGTAGACACTGTAGAAGCTTGTCTCAAATTGCATTAACCTGGTTACTAGTATCATCTAATATTCAGTACAATATTCACTATGACTAACTTATAGGCCATCTAGGACAGTAGCAATGCAGTAAAATATCTTCTTTATGAGCAATACATGTTGAGAATTTGTAAATTAACCATACTGCAATACTCTAATGTTCACAGTGTAATACTCAAATGTATTTTTCTGTGCAAGGATCAATGCAATGTCTTAACCAAGTACCTGTGCAATACTGAAGTCTCATGCAAGGAAGTGTTAACTGCGAAAAGTGTTAAAAATGTGTTTTTAATTATGTGCAATATTAGTCTGTCTACCTGCATGTCCGTGATGTAATAGCTAGGTGTTATATGTGTAAATGTCTGTGAAAATAGTCTATATGTTGTCTGCACATTGAGTCCGGAGACATGCAGTTTTGTTCAGTTTTTGCACTTGTGTGATTTCTGAATGACAATAAAGTTTACTTTCACTTTGGTTACTTTAGGAGTTATAGTTGGGGCCAAGTATGGCTTAAATCTGTTGGCTATCTTATTAAAGAACTGATAAGTAAGGGGAGAGAGTCAAGTTTTCACCAACTGATTATTGTAATTTATGGTCCTAGTAACAGAAAAGAAGCATGCCAAAGTAAGTTCAGTTAGACAAGCCAAAAAGCAGAAGCAAAATCATATTTGCTGCTTGGCATTCAGGATGCAAACTGAGATCACTACATGGGGAATTTAGAATTATTTTACAGTTCGTCCTTTTATCAGGGAGATTATACTGTAGGTAAAGGTAAATAAAAGAGGAAAAAGGAAATTTAGGACTAGAGGTTCGTTAAAAGTAATAAGAAGTTTACTTCTGATTTAAGACAATTATAACAAACAGATTATAGAATCATAGGAGATTACTAGGCTAATGGCTCTGGAGCCCTTACAAGCCTAGCCAAGAGTTTATCCCCAAAAAGAAACCTCAATCAGCACCTGTTGCCCCTGTCAAATGAGGGACACAGGTGGAACCCCTGGGACAAATCTGTGGCTGCCATCCACTCATCAAGGTTGCGCTTAAAGAGCGTCAGCAACGTACTTTGTCTGACGTGTATGGGGAGTCTATTCCAGAGATGGGGCAGCCTCTGGGAGACAAACCTGTCTCTCCAGCAGGTTTTGTTAATGTCATGTATTAGATTTAAGCCTTTTGATCAGGTACTATGTGAGGAGTTAAACTTGTGGATATGGAGCATCTGTAGTAGAGTAGGGTCTGAGATTACCTTGTAGGTGAGAGACAGATCACCTCTAAGCAATCTATACGATACCGAGTAGAGTGATAGTGATTTGTGCCTGTCCACATAGGACAGGTGTTGGAGGCCATTGATTCTGTTTGTGAGGTATTTCTGTGGCCTTTCCAGTTGGTGCAGGTGTTTGGAGAGATACATACTAAATGGGGCACTGTACTTGATTTTTGGCCTAATGAGGGAGGAGTACAGATAGGTAATAACAAGAAGTTATGTAGTCAACATAACGTTCAATGTATGTAGTCCATCTCGCCTCACATTCTTACCTGTGGGTTCGGAGCCAAATATTGGCTCCGACTCGGCCAAACTTTTCTAGCTCTAAGTCTTCTACTGGCTGGGCTAAGCAGGTATCCCATGCTGCACTGCTCCATATCCCCAGATCTAGTTTTCTGCGAACACTCATTCATACCACATGCATAACAACATCCAGGTAAAGAAGAATAAGCTAAAAGTGAGGGGAACTCTGTAAATCAGACCTAACCTCCAGATCCTCCAGGAAGGGGGAAGGTGGGAGGGGTAAGTAAGAATGTGAGGCGAGATGGTCTACATACATCGAACGTTATGGTGAGTACATAACTTCTTGATGTTATATAGTCCAATCTCGCCTACATTCTTACCCGTGGGACAGCGTCCCCAACACCTACATCCTGGAAGGCTCAGAGGAAGATACTCCTGAGTACTGTGGAACCAAAGAAAGACCTGCCCCTAGATACCACGTCCAGCTTGTAATGAGTAACAAAGGTGTGAGGAGATGCCCAGGTAGCTGCAGCACAAATATCATCCATAGATAATCTGGCCTGATAGGCTGTAGATGTAGAAACAGCCCGAGTAGAGTGAGCCTTGACTGGAAATGGTAGGTCTTTACCCCCTGAGGAATAAGTGAAAGATATGCAATTTGATATCCATCTGGACAGTGTGATCTTGGAGACAGGGGACCCAATTCTGTTTTCCAAAAAGGAGACAAACAGCTGATCAGATTTTCGGAGATCTTTGGTTCTGTGCAGATAGAAACGTAACTGTCTTCTGTATTTGGAACCTTTATTTCTTCATATGAAACAAAATGTTTTTTATAATTCTCCTGTACTTCTTGGGATAAAGGTTAGGATGGTACCACACCAGATACGGAAAAATAAAAAACTAACAGCAAAATGAAAAGAAAAAAAAAATAACTACAACTAAATTAAAAAAAAAAAAAAAATATTCTAAAAGACACTCTAACCCACAATTCTTTGCTACCATTGATAGGACGAGTTTAAGAAATTGAAAGAATAAAATATATTTGATTTTCTTTTCAACTGAAAATAGAAATTTTTTTTCAACAATATTAAGGCAACTGGAGACTAACAAAATGATTATGAAAAGAGGACTAGTTGAAATCAATGATGATGGCAAGATGGAGCATATTGAAAAATGATAACAAAAAAGAATGCTTCCCAGATTTAGAGAGCAACACAAAAAAAAATAAAAAAAATTTTAAGCAATTTTTTCAAGGATGGACTGGGGAAAATTTGGGATAGGACGAAAGAAATTCAGATCCGGAAATTGATGGCTCCTAAAACGAGGGGGGTAGATTTACGGATTTTGAGATGTAATTATACAGATATTCAGGCAATTATTTTTAAATTGTCTTACTTGGATAGTGGGTGAAAATAAATAATAAACCAAGAAGTGCCTGATACCCAATAAATAAAACATATAAAAGGGAAGTTAAATAATGGAATAAAGGTAACTGTAAATATTTTGAAATATAAAAATAATGGAAATGATATAAGAATGAGGGCATTGGTGGTGGCAAACTCAAACTCTCTGTTTCTCCCCTTGAACCTTTAAAAACATATATATGATGATGTTTCAACCGCTTGATGAAATCCTATAACTATTGGTTATAATCAACTGATAGACAAGAAGAATCATCCATTTATTAAATTATTAACTAAGGATTTTATACCCCTTCCTAGGAGTAGCGGTACATGATATCTTAAAAACTGTCTGTGTACATCCAATTGATGAAATTTAAATTCTGCCTTGTTTGAAAAGTGGGGAAAAAACACTGGCAACTCAATAGGTTGATTAAGATTAGATATGGACGCCACTTTAGGAAGACAAGAAGGGTTTGGTCTAAGAGAAACCCCGTCCTTATGAAAGATCAAGTATGGAGGTTTGATAGAAAGAGCTTGAATTTCTGAAACACGTGTGGCTGAAGTGATGGCTATTAAAAAGGCAGTTTTCCAGGTCAAAAATTTAAAGTCACAGGTAGCTGCAGGCTCAAAGGGTGGTGAAGTAAGGGCTTGCAGAACAAAATTTAGATCCCACGGCATGATGGGTTCTGAGACAGGAGGACGGAGTAACAGAGTGCCCTTCAGGAAAGCCTTACAGAGTCTATGAGACATCTGAATAGGTTCATTAGCAACATGAAAATTAGAAATCGCTGCCAATTGAACTTTAATGGTAGCGGACGCTGAGCCCTGCTGGAAAAGCATAGACAAAAACTCCAAGACGGAAGCAATTGGAGCTGTGTAAGGATCAATTCCTTGGGTATGAGCCTACATAGAAAATCTCTTCCATTTGCTGGAATAAATCTTCCTAGTAGAGGGCTTATGAGAGGAAGATAAAATATGAACTACCTCAGGTGAAAAGTAATGAAGCCTAACTAACGACGGAAGTGGAGTAGCCAGGCTGTCAACCGGAGGGTCCTCAGAGAGGGGTGGAACTGTCCCGACATGTGTGTCAGTTAAGTCTGGTTGAGGGTCCAGAGTCCAAGATGTGCTCACAATGTAGGGATGGAGAAAGGGGAACCAGACTTGACGAGGCCAGTGTGGAGCAATTAGAATCATTCTGCTTCCCAAGGATTGCGCTTTCTGAATCACTTTTGATAGCAAGGGAAACAGAGGGAAAGTATAAAGCATACCGGAGGGCCAATCGTGGACTAGAGCATCCCTGAGTGACTCCCCCTGTGGGGGGATCAGCGTGAAGTAGCTGCTGCATTTGGGATTGAGGGGGCTAGCAAAAAGGTCACAGCAAGGCTGACCCCATCTCCTGAAGATTCGTTCTGCAACTAGATGATTCAGGGACCACTCATAAGGCATCAGAATAGCTCTGCTTAGCCTGTCTGCTATTACGTTGGACTTCCCTGGAATGTGCGTTGCCACCAGAAACCGTTGGGAAGATACTGCCCACTGCCACACTCGCATGGGCTCTCTGCATAGGGGGTATGATCTGGTTCCTCCCTGCTTGTTCAGATACCACACCACTGACATATTGTCCGAGTGCATTGCAATAATCCCGAGAGGTAGAAAGCTCTGAAGTGCCTACAACACAAGTAGCACAGCTCTCATCTCTAGAACGTTGATATGCAGATGTATCTCGTGATCGTGCCACGTGCCTTGGACTGTCCTGCCGAGATAATGCCCCCCACCCCATCTGGGAGGCGTCCGTGGTCACTGTGGCAACCGGGGTGGTGGAACGAAGGGTTTACCCCTGTCCAGATTGCTGGTGCAAAGCCACCAACTGAGATCCTGTTTGCACCTGTCTGTGAGCAAAATAGGGTGGGAAAGTGGAAGTCTCTGGAGAGACCATTGAGCAAAGAGGAGCCATTGAAGGAGCCTCATGTGCAGTCTCGCTAGAGGGACTAACATAATTGTTGCTGCCATAGTCCCTAGAAGTTGGAGAACCCATCTCTCCTTCGCTTTTCTCAGGGGTAGCAGGGCATGCACCTGTTGCTGTAAGACTGTGATTCTTTCCTACGGTAGAAAGGCTCGCATTTGAATGGCGTCTAGCTCTGCACCTATAAAAATGACACGCTGTAAGGGCAACAAGGCAGATTTTTCCCAATTCAGTGTTATGCCCAACTGTTGACAGAGAGTGATGGTAGCATCCCTGGTTTGTATTAGTAGATGCCTGGTGGGGACGGTGAGGAGCCAGTCATCCAGATACGGAAACACTTGGAATCCTTGACGTCTCAAGTGAGCTGTCACCACTGCCATACACTTGGTGAACACCCTGGGGGCTGTGGTGAGACCAAAGGGCAGGGCTCGAAATTGGAAATGACTGGCTCCCAGCCAGAAGCATCGGGGACTCCTGGATGCCCTGTCCATTTTGACATGGTAGTAAGCATCCTTGAGGTCGATGGAGCACAGCCATACTTCTTCTCCCAACAATGGAAGAATCAATTGTAGTGTGACCATACGGAACCTGGGCTTTTGTACGTAGTTGTTCAGTTGGCTGAGATCTAATATGGGTCTCAGGTCCCCTGTTCTTTTCGGCACCAAAAAGAATCTTGAGTAAGTCCCTAATCCGATTTGGTCTGAGGGGACACGCTGGATGGCTCCCTTTTCTAGCAGCTTTGAAACCTCTGAGGCTGCATGTTCCCTTTGACTGGGTGGAACGTCCGGGATTTTTCTGACTGGAGGGGGGTCAGACGAAAAGGGGATGACATAACCCCCGGAAATTATGCGCAATACCCATCGGTCCAGGGTGATGCTTTGCCAGGCTTCCGGGTATAATGATATTTGACCCCCGACTGGCTCCGGAAACGCACAGTCGGGCATCCCATCAGGAACGATGGTAGGGAGAGCCGCGAAAGGAATCGCAGTCCCCCGAGTTGCGGGGGCCCCCTCTGCCTCTAGGGCGGCATCTCCCTGAATAACTTCCCCCTCCTCTGCCTCTGGAGGGGGACTCACCTTGTGCACCAGGAAAAAAACTCAGATTTTTTTGAACCACATCTTCCCACCCCACTGGGCCTTGGGGTAAGGCCTAGAGGGAGGGGAAAAATGGACCCCTACAGCAGACAGGGTCTTTCCCTCTTGCTCGCACCTGGTGAGAGTGTCTTTCACTTTTGTTCCGAACAAAGAAGAACCATCAAAGGGGGCGTCAGTGAAAGAAGACTTGAAGGCCTCCGCGAAATGACAAAGGCGCAGCCAGGCTTGCCTTCTAAGGGCGACTCCTGAGCTTGCTGCCCTACACGCTCCCTCAGCTGCATATGAAATGAGCCACATGGAGGAGTTAACGATGGAATTGAGGGTAGACACCTGGGCGTTAACCGTCTGGACCACCACCTCAGGTACGTTACCCGCAAGAGTATCTTCTAACTCCTTGAGGAGATCTCTCTGGAGCCGAGTAAAATGAGACAGGTAGTTCAGCGAACGTAAGGTAAAGGTTGCTGACGAGAGGGTACACTTCCAGTACCGGTCCATGGTCCTAGCTGATGATCTGGCCAGCGCAGTCCACATGGCCTCAAAGGCAGGCCCCCCCGAGTCCGAGGACCGGCCAGCCTCCAAGACCATGACAGGAGTCGGAGTTCCTCGAGCCGAGGCACCGAGCGGGAGACTAGGAACCAAAATGTGCCCCGAGGTGTCCCCCTCAGGCCCGACTGAAGAATCCCGAGTCCCGAACCCCATGGACGGCACCGACTGGGTCGGAGCCGATGTCGGTACCGATAGGCCCAGAGGGGCCATCGGAACCGACCTAGGAACATCACATGTAGCAGAACATTCTGGCTCCAAAGACAGAGATGTGCTCAGTGGAGCAATGATCGAAGAATGTATCGGGACGGGCTACGGAGCCGACTGGGATGGAGCCGAAAACAATTTTGCCAAAACCGGTGACTGGAGGAGCCTCTGCACCACCCTATCGACATCCACATCTGAAAGGGTCCTGGAGGATTTGAGGACAGGGAGGAAGATCGAGATCTCCTCTCAGGCGACACTGGTGTAAGACTGGGCGATCGGCTCAGAAGAGGTTCCAATATAAATGGAGCCGACGCCGGTTCTATCAACACCGACACTTCCTGCGGCCCCAAGGACAGTGGAGCCGAGGAGGTCAAAGCAAGTTTTGTGACTTTCTCCGGTGGCTCAGAGGAAACTGTAGGAGCCGGAGATCTCTTTTTTGACTTTGAAGATTTTGACTTTGAACTGGAAACAGAATCCATGGCCTCTTCGAACGAGGGTTTTAAGAGTCCCTTTAGAATTAGCTTATTCTTTCTTTCTTGGAGCACTCTGGGACTAAAAGCATGGCAGAAGCTGCAGGACTCCTGCAGATGGATTGCTCCCAGGCAATAAATGCAAACAGAATGTCCATCGGTGATGGATATCTTGTACCTACACTTAGAGCACTTTTTAAAACCCGAAGGTTTGTTCTCCTTGGAATCTTTGAACATATCTTTAAACAAGTAAACACAAATACCACAACAAGGAACAAGTCACTGTATGACAGAAAAAACAACACAGACATGCAAAACCCTACTAAACGCGAGAACAAGTTTTTTACACAACACAGCACACACAATCCTCAGAAGGGACACACACACAGAGTACTAGGGCTAAAACCTCTAACTAAAATGTTTTTCTGACCACGTACACAGAAGGGAAACAGACACTAAAACCTCTAACTCAAACGGTTTTAGAAGCGAAACAATACAGGACAAGAGGGGAGGACTAGGTCCTCTAACTGAAATGGGTCTAGCCTGATAGAACAGTTAATGGCATACCACAAACACAATCACACAACAGAAAAACCAACACAACACCAACTAGAAATAGCTATTAAAATAGCTTTTTGTTTATAGCAGGTTTTCTCAGAATAACAAGAAAAAAGGGTACTTAGCCACAGCCAAGAGCAAGACCACGTCCGAGCTACACAAGCGACAAACGAGATCTGGGGATATGGAGCAGTGCAGCATGGGATACCTGCTTAGCCTAGCCAATAGAAGACTTCGAGCTAGAAAAGTTTGGCCGAGTTGGAGCCGATATTCGGCTCCGAACCCACGGATAAGAATGTAGGCGAGACTGGACTACATAACATCCTCTTTTTTTTCTGGATGCTATCCCTTTATTTATGAGATGAACCAAGTAAAAGGCTTTTCTGACCATTGCCGCTACATGATGGTCAAATGTGAATTTGTTGTCAACTTGTGTACCCAGATCTCTCACCACAGGTTGTATGCTTAGGGGGTTGCCGCTAATGTGGTAATCAGTAGGGGCTGTGTTCTTGCTGAATGGTATGATAATACATTTTTTTTTTGCATTTAACTTAAGGCCATGACTTTGGCACCAGACAGTTGTTGCTGTGAGACCCTCTTGAAGTATATTAATATCATTTGAGGCGTCAGTGACAGCACCCAACTTACAGTTGTCTGCAAACTTGGTCAGCCACAGGGCTTCTGTCTTTGCCTGGACCTCTGAGAAGTAGATGCCAAACAATAGGTGTCTCAGAACAGATCCCTGGGGGACACCACTAGTGACAGGTCTGCTGTCAGAGGTAGAGGTACCTATTTTGACCTTGTGGGTCCTATCAGTGAGCCAGTTGGCCACCCACCTGATGAGATAGGGATTTACGCCAAGATCTGTTAGCTTTCCGATGATGCCCGAATGGGGGACTGTGTCAAAGGCTTTGGCCAAGTCAAGGTAAGCTGTATGTAGTGACTTTCCCTCATCCAAAGCCTTGGTGACAGTCTCAAAAAAAGTCAACCAGGTTCAACAGGCAAGATCTGCCCTTGATAAATTCGAACTGGGTGGGTCAAGTACTTCGAGATTGCCTATGTCCTTGTTTATGAGGTCCATAATAATACACTCCATGGCCTTGCAGATCAGACTTGTCAAGCTAATGGGGGCGATAGTTTCCAGGGTCAGTAGAGGCACCACCTTTGTGCAAAGGGATGACAATGGCAGTTCTGCACTCCGCTGGAATGAAGCCTGTACTTAGGCTATGGTTGAACAGGATGCTGAATGGCGGGGCTAGTTCTTGCTGGAGATGATGCAGAATACAGCCTGGGATACTATCAGGTCCCATGGAAGCTGTGTTGTTTGCCTTGGATAGGGCCTTTAACACCTGATCTATGGAGATTTTTGGTAAGGGGGAAGTACTGGGGATGTCGAATGGGCCTTTGGGGGGGGTCAGGGGGATGAAGTTTGCGCTGAACCTGTCTGCTGCAGGTTGGCTAAGTCAACAGGATCAATGTAAGTGGTACCGTTAAGAAGTAGTTCAGAACAAACCTGGGCTTTGCCATGAAGGTTTCTGACATAACTGAAAAAGGCTTTGTGGTTAACCTTTGTTTCAGAGGCTAGTTTCGATTCAATTCATAATTCGCTTTGGAGGATTTCACTAGTGATCTAATTTGCTTGTTGAGGCTAAGGAGGGAGTTTTTCCAATTGGGAAATGTGCCTTTTTACCCTTGGATAACAGTTTCTTCCTTTTGTTGTAAAGCCTGTTGATAGAGGATGTCCACCACATAGGTTTGTGTTTCCTTGAGGAGCAGGTTTTAGTTCTGTTGGGTATAGCTGAGTCCATGCAGTTGTACAGGTGCTTGTATACTGCACTGGCATACTGTTCAGCATATTTATCTGCATCCCCTGAGGGGGGAGGTGGTGTGAAGCTACTGATACCCTCCCTTAGAAGGTTGTAGTCAGTTTTTGAGAAGTATTTTAGCCTGGTTACGGCTGGGTGGAGGTTGGACAGGACAGACACTTCGAATGAGACAGAACGATGGTCTGATCTCAGCAGAGAAGAACTTACTATGAGGGTGGTGCAGTGGTCACCCATGTTGGTGAGAACCAAGTCTAGAATGCTATTGGTCACCCATGTTGGTGAGAACCAAGTCTAGAATGCTATCTCCCCTTGTGGGGGATGAAGCAAGCTGGCCTTGTGCATTAGAACTGATGAAGTCAAGGAATCATTGGGTGACTGCATTAGAGCAGGAATAGTTCACCCAGTTTATGGTGGGGTAGTTGAAGTCACCAAGGATCAGGGTGTTAGGGGGTGCCTTGATGGACTCAAGTAGGTCCAGGTAGGAGGAGTGGGTGTCCTGTGTCATGGGGGGGGGGTCTTACAGCTGGCTATAACTTGGATGGGTGACTTGCCAACTGTCAATTGCACCTGGAGAAGTTCTAGTGCATCATGCTAGCAAACCAGTCTGGAGGTGTGCTTGTCTTTAATGAAAATAGAAACTCCACCACCCTTAGTCTTCCCGACCTCATTTTGGGGTCGGAATGTGTGGATTGAAGTATAGCATGGTAAGGCATTGGTGCTGTCTGCAGACTTGAACCAAGTTTCCATGACTGCACATATGTCAGCATCTTCCAGTGCTAGGAGAGCCTCCAGTGAGTGCATTTTCAGGTTAAAGCTCCTAGCATTAAGCAGCATGACCTTCAATTTGCTTTTTGACAGCTCTTTTATGTTGAAAGATTTGTCTGTGGGATATTCCCTAAAAAAAGTACAATGGGGGAGGCAAGAGTCTTGGCTAGAATCCTGGGTCTTGTGTACACTAATTTACTATCAATATCAACTGTATTATGAATTCTATATCAGTAGAAAACAACAGCATTTTAAATCAGATGTCTTAGGGCCAATTTTTATCAATAGTTTGAGCCAAAGTACTGAAAGAATTATAATTTAATACAATTTGCTTATTTCAGGTGTCTAGGTTAAATTCACAGAACATACTTATGCTGTTTATTACTGCTATTTAGTAGGAATACAATGAAGTGCAGTAACCCAGTATGCTTCTGCTACAAAGAACAGTAGATTTTAGTTAAAAATAGTCTCAATTACACTGTATTGGTGCTAGGATAAGAATTGTGCAAAGAAATGCACTATCAGTTTACAAAATGGTGTTAATAAAATAAGACAACCCCCAGATGTTTGCTACTACTGCTAAATATCTATGGATTTGTAATATTACCTGTGGATATTCCTTATTAAATAATCATAATAAGTCATATACAACCTCTAGGTAATTAAAATCCTGTGTCCCAGCTCAAAAGAATAATTTTGTTAGTTACAGCCATTTGCTCCCTCAATATTTCTGACTGAGTATTCTATAAGGAATTTTTTTCAAATGTGCCAGTTCATTGCACTTCCCAAAATATGTGCCCAGTTACATTTCTCTTTCCCATCATGCCTCTAACATTTGTCTACCTGAGGGAAAAAAAATCTTTGAAGCCTGCTTGGGGTGTAAAAAATACCTATGCAGATACATCCAAGCAAAAATCCTAAACCTTCTGGATTTTGGAATATACTTTGGCCATACATATGCCATTCCATTATTCCCCGTAAATTGCTTTTTCAGCCTCTCATCCTAATGTTTTCTAACCTCCTCTGTTTGATTCTTATACTGCATTTTATATACCTGACTAATTATCCTCTTTTTTCACAGCAGTTTTTGTTATATATTCAACTAAAAACTCTAACAGAGCAGGTATTTCACTTAGGACTCCCCTATCACTTTCTCTTTGCATGTAGTCTGATACAATCCCCGACAGGGAAGGCAGTCTCTAATCTGCAGTCCAAGCTTCTTCTTGGACTCATCTCACTTAATTACATTTCCCCCTCTAGTTATTGCTCCCAATAGCTTGTTTCCTTTGCCAGTAAATTCTAGCCCTCTCTTGCCAATTTTCTATAACCCTACATGCAGTCATCCATATTGGGAAATTTCTTTTTTTTTCACTCCCATGTTAGCTTCAATCTTAGAATACTTTTTGCAACTTTATGTAATATTTTGTATGGTTGTTATTCTCTTCATGGTTCAGTATCCAAAATCCCACTTTGTCCTTATTTCTTGACCCCCCCCTTCACTTCATCATCATCATCCCTTTCCACTTTGAATTATAACCTTCAGCTTGCATTAGGCATATGAGACGTAACTAGGTAGCTCTAAAGTATCCCTTCAACTAAACCACTTTGTTTTAGTGGGAGGATCAGCTTATAGGTTCATAGGTGTGTACTAGACCAACGGCCCTGGAGCCTTTACAAGCCTAGCCCATAGAAGTGCCCTGGCATCATGCCGCTGTTAGTTCCCAGTGCCTCTATCAGCTAGAGCCACTGGAGTGATCCCTGGGGTGAACTTTCTATTTCCCATCCACTCATCAAGATTTTTCTTGAAAACGGCCAGTGGGGTGCTCTGCTTGACAAGTATGGGAAAGTCTATTCCAGAGCATGGGCAGTCTCTGGATTATGAACCTGTCCCTCCAGCATGTTCTGTTGATTGTGGTAATGAGGCTGAGGTCCCTGGAGCGTGTAGTGCGGAGGGACTGGGATTTCTTTAGGTGTAACATTTCTAACTGGGCTGGGTCAGACATGGCTTTGTAAGTCAAGCAGAGATTGCCTCTTAATAGACTATATGAGACTGAGAAAAGCTGTAGTTTTTTTTGAGTCTGTCCATGTAGGGCATGTGTTTAAGGCCTAGGATCCTCTTTGTGAGGTACTTTTGTGGTCTTTCCAGCTGTTACAGGTGTTTAGTGAGGTACATGCCAAAATGGGGCATTATACTCGATAATTGGTTTAATGAGGGAAGAGTAGGGAAAGATGATGTCTTTCTTCCTGGATGCAAAACCCTTGGCAATGAGATGTGCCACATAGGACTTTCTGACCACAGTGGCAATGTGGTGGTCGAAGGAGAGATTGCTGTCAACTTGTGCCCCCAGATCTCTTATAACGCCTTCAGTGTTCAGTGGGCTACCATCAATGTGGTAATTAGTGGGAACTGAGTTTTTCCCAAAGGGAATGACTATGCATTTTTTGGCATTAAGCTTAAGGGCTTGGTTTCGACACCAGTCATTGGTCTCAGTGAGACCTTTCTGTAGAATGTCTACATCACTTGGGGAGTTAATAATGGCTCCCAGCTTGCAATCATCGGTGAACTTGGTCAGCCAGAGTCCCTCCGTGTTGGCCTGGACTTCTGAGAAGTAGATGCCAAACAGGAGAAGACCCGGGACTGATCCCTGTGGGACTCCACTCGTGACAGGTCAGCAGTCTGACTTGGAGTCTGCTACTTTCACACTGTGGGTTCTATCTGTGAGCTAATTTGCAACCCACCTAGTGATATAGGGGTTGATGCCTAGTTTTGTGAGTCTATCAAGAATTCCTGAGTGGGGAATGGTATCAAAGGCCTTGGCCAGATCAAGGTAGGCTGTATGAACTGCCTTACCCTCAGCCACAGCTCTGATGACTGACTCAAAGAAGTCAACCAGGTTGAGTAGGCATGATCTACCCTTCACAAAACCAAAATGCATGGGCTCTAAAGTTTGGAGATTCCCTATATACTTGTTAATTAGGTCCATGATGATGTGCTCCATAGCCTTACATATCAGACTTGTCAGGCTAATGGGACGATAATTCCCAGGGTCTGTAGTCGCTCCCCCTTTATGGAGAGGGATGACTGTAGCAGTGCGCCATTCTGTAGAGACAAAGCCTGAGGTGAGGATGTGATTGAACAAGGCACACAGGTGTGGTGCCAGTTCACTTTGTAGTTCATATAGAACACAGCCAGGGATGTTGTCGGGTCCCATGGAAGCTGTATTCTTGGCCTTGGACAATGCAGCTTTAACCTGTGCTGCAGTAATGCTGGGTGCCTGGCATTCTTCTGGTATTGTGATTGGTACTTTAGGGGGGAGAGGGATAAAGTTGACACTGAATGTGTCGGCCAGTATGTTGGCAATATCTGTTGGCTCAGTATAGGAGGTACCATTGTGCAGTAACTCAGCGCAAATCTGTGGATTGGCATGGAGATTCTTGATATAACTGTAGAAGGCTTTGTGGTTTTTAGTGTCTGCTGCAATTCTGCCTTCATAGCTAGCTTTAGAGATTTTGATGAGGGATCTCAACTTTTTGTTGAGACTAATAAGGGATTTTTTTCCAGTCTTGGGACTTCATCTTTTTCTGCAACAGTTTCTTCCTTCTGCTGTAAAGTTTATTAATGGCAGGGGACCACCAGATTGTCTTCCTTTTTTGGAGGAGAGTGTCTTGGTTCTGTTGGGTATGGTTAGTTCCATGCATTTATGTACGTGTTCGTACAGTGCATTGGTGTATGATTCGGCAGTATGATATTATCCCTCTTAAGTTCACAACCTCCCAAATAAATTACTTTCACTGTTTATTAAAAAGAAGGCAGCAAAGAGAAGAGGAGGAAGAAACAGTCCCGATCTTTTTTTAGATAGAGAAGGGAGTGGAGCCGGAGGTTTTGCCCAGGTTTTCTTTGGAGTCTCAGGAGACTTGAGCAATGTTCGAGGCTTCTGAGTCTTCGCTTGACTCTGCAGGGAGTATCCTCCTTATTCTCCTTCAGCCCTCCTGAGGATTTTTCATTTTTCAGAGACTCTCATTCCCATGAGGAGCATTTTAAATGGGAAGGTCAAGATTTGGTGAGGGCAGGGTCAGAAAGACCCAATGACCTTGCCTTCAGAGCTGCCAGTACCAGTACATTCCTGGCAGCAAAGCACTGAGGAAGAGGAAAGCTGTCTCTCTTCAAAAAAAATTGATTTTTTTAGACCCAAGGGTTCTGGATATCATTCATCATTCGAGTTACATTTTTTATTGTTTTCCATACCCTGCCAAAGGCATGCCAGACATTCCTCCCTCTCTACAAAGACAAGAGGCTCACAAGCAAATTCTGTGTTGCCACATAGGGGCCATTCAGCCAGTTCAATTTGGATCTCAACATCTATCTCTACACTTCCTAAAACAAAAATGTTGACGCAACTGCTTTTACCCTGCTGGCTTTTGCGATCACTGATGGTAACTTTAGATCCAAGGAAGCTTACCTTCATGTGCCTATAAGACTAAGTTGCAGGAAAGTATCTGCGCTGAGCTGGAAATTCTCATTCATTATCAGTTCTCTGCATTGCCCTGCTTATCCACTGCGCCCAGAGTATTCACAACAAGGTTCTGGCTCAGTGATAGCTTACTAATGCCAAACTATGAGGAAGCTGCAATATCTCAAAAAAATGTATGGACACAGCACTGCCAGGATTTGACACTGTCATCTCAAATAATACCTTGCATTCAAAAGGAATTTTTGTGGTGGGCCAGGGAATGTCACCTAAACAAGGGACTCCTCTGGTAAGCCTCCTGCTGCCTGGCCTTTGATTCCACTGATGTGTTGTTGGAGAGGTCGCCTGTCACCTGCTCAATGTCAAGCTTCAATCTCTTCATCTAACAGCCTGGCTATTCTGTTTTGAAAAAGACAGCAGGTCCTCAACTTCCTCAAAGTTTTAAATGTGATTATGGAAGCCAGAAGACCTAGTACAAATCCTTCCTTTATGCCTAGGTGGTTTCTAGTGTGTGTTTAAAAAAAATAAACTATTGCCTACTTTTTATGCAGATCCCAAAAATAAAGGGGGAAAGATTTTTTTTGCACACTTTAGATGTACACAGGCAATTGCTATTATTTGAGCAGGACTAAGGATTTTAGGCAGTCTCAGCAGTTGTTTGTTAGGTGGATTTGGTTTTGCATTGCATTTTGTTATTCCCATCAGGAGGGAGATTCCAGCTGAATTAGCTCATTTTCCACTAGGGCTACTGCCACTTCTACAGCATTTCTTATGTACTCACCATAATGTTCCATGTCTGTTGTCCAGTATCTCGCCTTCATTTTGCTGGTTGGGTTTGGAACCGAGCATCGGTTCTGGCTCGGCCTTATACAAAAACTCGAGAGCTCTTTACTGGCTCAACTCTATCCCATTGGTAAGCTAATAACACTAGACTGACATGAGATTTGTGTAATTTAGAAAACAATTACACACAAATATATAAAACTATATATACAAATGTACAACAAAAGGTACAAATCTTAAAGGGCCCCAGAACAAGAGAGGGGGAACAAGATATTGGGCCAAAAGACTCCTCCAAATCATCCAGGAACGGGGAAGGAAGGAGGGACGTAAGAATTAAGGTGAGATACTGGACAACAAACAAGGAACGTTGTGGTGAGTACATAACTTCTTTATGTTATGTTGTCCCATCTCGCCTTCATTTTGCTGGTTGGGACAGCGTCCCCAGCACCCGCTTTCTTGGGTGGCTCAAGGAAATAAACTCTTCAGAACAGTGGAACCAAAGGAAGCCCTCTTCCGGGAGGCCACATCTACTTTGTAATGAGTAATAAAGGTATGAGGGTTAATCCAAGTGGCTGGAGCACAAACTGAATCCAAAGGTAATCTGGCTTCAAAAGCACTGGAGGTAGACACAGCTCTAGTAGAGTGTCCTCGAATTTTACTTGGAAGGTGTTTATGTTGAGAGCTATAAGCATAAGAGATTGTGTTTGTAGGCCATTTGGACAATGTAACCTTAGAAACTAGGACTCATTTTCTGTTTTCCTTAAAGGATACAAATAGTTGGTCAGATTTCCTGAAATCCTTTGTTCTATGCAGATAAAAATGCAACTGTCTATGTACGTCCAGCTGATGGAGTTTATATTCTGCCTTGTTGCCATAATTTGGGAAAAATACTGGTAACCCAATGGCTTGATTTAGATTGGCTTCAGAACTCACCTTAGGTAAGAAGGAGGGATTTGTTCTGAGGGAGAGTCTGTCTTTGTGGAAGACCAAGTAAGGAGGACAAGTAGACAGAGCTTGTAATTCAGAAACTCTTCTAGCTGAAGTGATGGATACTAGAAAAAAAGAGTCTTCCAAGATAAGAACTTTAAGGGACAAGAAGAAGCTGGCTGAAAGGGAGGCAATATCAAGGACGCTAATACCAAATTTAGATCCCACAGTGATGGAGGTTCTTTTATAGCAGGCCTTAGGAGGAATGTACCCCTCAAAAAATCTTTACACAATCTGTGAGACATATGTGAAAATTAGAAATAGGAGCCAGCTGAACCCGAACAGTAGTAACTGTCACCCCTTGATTAAAAATTTCCATCAGGAATTCCAGAATGGATGAAATGGGAGCTGTGAGAGGGTCCAACTGGTTTTTGTTCACCCAAAAAGAAAATCTCTTCCACTTACTTGCATAAAGTTTTCTTGTAGAGCTTTTGTGCGCAGACACTAAAATATGTCTCACTGCTGGGGATAATTCTGGAAGTCTGGCTAAGACTGGAAGTGCAGTAACCAAGCTGTGAGCTGGAGAGTTTGGATGGAGGGATGGAGAGACCCGGACTGATGGGTCAAGAGATCCGGCACTGGGTTCAGGATTCAAGGATCCTCCTGTAGATAAGTCCATAGGAAGGAGACCCATATCTGACGAAGCCAGTAAGAAGCAATGAGAATTATCTTGCGACTCAACAATTTTGCTTTCTGGATTACCTTCGGTATAAGGGGAAAAGGTGGAAAAGCATAGAGAAGTCCCGGGGGCCAATTGTGGACAAGTGCATCCCTCGGTGACTCCCCCAGTGGGGGGATCAGGGCAAAAAAGATGCTGCATTTGGCATTGATGGACATGACAAAAAGGTCGCAGCAAGGCTGGCCCCATTTGTGAAAAATTTTATTCACAACTTCCTGTTTTAGGGACCACTCGTGTGGCATTAAGATTGCCCTGCTCAGCTTGTCTGCTATCACGTTGGATTTCCCCGGAATATGCGTCGCGTTGAGAAGAGACTGCCCATTGCCAAACTCTCTGGGTCTCTCGATATAAGGGGTAGGATCTGGTTTCACCTTGTTTGTTGATGTACCATATCACAGACAAGTTTTCTGATTGAAAATACGACAAAAGGCCAGTAAAAAAATATAAAATTCACCAACTTGCACTTTAACAAAAATGTCTCAAGTCTCTAGCGCTTTATATTTAAAAATACAATACTTTAAGTCCTTGTGGACTTAATACTGAATGTTCATGGAAACTTTTGATATAATTGTTTTCTAAATATAATAGAAATACAGTATTTATGTTTTAGATATTAATTAGTTAAGTGTTTTATAACTGATAGTTAATGTTTGTATAAAATGGCACTGTTTTTTCCTTACTGATGTACTCCTAGAAGGGATTTCTTGCCGAAGCGCTAGAGACTTGAGACGTTCTTGTTAATAAAGTGCAAGCTGGTAAATTTTATATTTTTTTATTGGCCTTTTTGTCGTATTTTCATACTTTTGGACTTTCTTGTTGTATTTATGTTGTCTGATTGAATTGCAATTGTCCCCAAAGGAAGAGAGTTTTGGAATGCCTGCAATGCCATGAGCACCGCTCTCATCTCCAGGACACTGATGTGCAGATGGTATTCGTGATCCTGCCAAGTCCCTTGGACAGTCTGTCCCAGATAATGCCCCCCCCCACCCTATCTGGGAAGTGTCCATTGTCACAGTCGCTACTGGTTGGGGAAGAACAAATGGTCTGCCTAATGTCACCTGTGTAGACTGGATCCACCAACGAAGATCCTTTTTGCATGTGTTGGTTATCAAAATTTTGTGTGACATGGGCAACTCATGCATGGACCATTGAGTGAAGAGAAGCCATTGTAGTATTGTCATGTGTAGACGGGCCAAGGGAACCAAGGTTATTGCTGCTGCCATTGAACCCAGAACCTTGAGCACAAACCTGACTTGTACTTTCTTTTTCCTCAACAGGACTGATACCTGACGGCATAATGTTAGGACTGTTTCTGTAGGCAGTTTTGCTACCATGCTTTTTGAATTTAAACCTGCTCCTATAAAGGTAATACATTGATAAGGCAACAAGGGAGATTTTTTGAAATAGACTGTAATACCTAACTCTGAGCAGAGCTGAAGTGTAGTGTCCCATGCCCTAATTAGTAGATGCTAAGTGGTGGCAGTCAGGAGCAAGTCATCTAGGTATGGAAACACCTGGAATCCTTGACACCTCAGGTGAGCAGTTACCACTGCCATACATTTGGTGACCACCCTGGGGGCTGTGGTGAGACCAAAGGGCAGGGCTCTGAATTGGTAATGACTGGCTCCCAGCCAGAAGCATAGATGTCTCCTGGAGTGCCTGTTCATTTTGACATGACAGTACACATCCTGGAGATCTATCAAGCACATCCAATTGTCCTTTTCAGAAAAGGGAGTGTGGACTGCAATGTTACCATCTGAAATTTCTCCTTCTTTACTGACTTGTTTAGTGTGCTGAGGTCCAGCATTGGTCTCCATTCCCCTGTCTTCTTTGGAACTAAAAAGAATCTTGAGTAAATTCCGGATCCTGATTGGTCTGCGGGGACTTTTTGGATGGCCCTTTTTTCTAGCAACCATTGGATTTCTAGGGTTGCTTGATCCCTTTGAATGGGTGGTATTTCCTGGGATGGATTTTTGTGGATTGGGTGGATGAGAGAAGGGAATGATGTATCCCCTGGATATGATCGACTGCACCCATCTGTCTTTGGTGAGGACTTGCCAGGCTTCTGGGTACAGTGATAGTCTCCCCCCAGACTGCCTCCAGAGGTGGACAGGCGGGCCTCCTTTCAGGAGTGCTGGAAGGGCCTACCAAAGAACGTATCTCTGTTGCCCTGGTTCTGCGGACCCCCTCTGCCTCGAGGATGGCATCTTCCATTATTATTTCCCCCTCTGCCCCTGGGGGAAAATTCACCATGTGTGTCAGACAAAGCTCCTTGTGATTTGCAGAACCACATCTTTCTGCTCTTCTGACCTTTGGGGTAAGGTCTAGTAGGGGTGGAAAAACGCACTCCCACAGCAGATGTTTTGCCATCCTGTTCGCACCTGGTTAGAGTTTCTTTAACTTTTGGCCTGAAGAAGGACAAGCCATCAAAAGGGGTGTTTGTAAAGGAAGACTTGAAGGGCTCAGCAAAGCCGCATCCAGGAATGTCTCCTAAGAGCAATTCCTGTATCTGCTGTCCTACTCACACCATCAGTTGCATACAAAATCAGGCACATGGAGAAGTTTGTTATGGAGGTTAAGGTTGCAAATTGCATCATTACTGCCTCTGGGAGTGCCTCAGCTATAGCACCTTGGAGGGATTCTCCTAGTTCCTTGAGGAGATCCCTCTGAAATCTCATGAAATGAGAAAGATAATTCAGTGACCTCAGAGTAAATGCTGCTGAGGAAAAACATACGCTTCCCATATATGTCCATCGTTCAAGATTCTTTATTCAGATGGACAGATGAAGTCTCAGCTAATTCCTTCTTGGTGGCCACTGCCCCCACCATAGCATCTACTGGAACACCTTTTGTAAGAAACTGCTTGTCATCGGGGGCATGATAAACTTATTAGACCTCCTTGAGACAGAGTCCACTGTCTCTGGAGAGCCCCACGCCTTTCAACTGACTACACCCAGTAGTTTGCCAAAAGGCGGAGACACCCAAAAGGTGGTGGGTCGAGAGCCTAATGCTTCTAGGTAAACAAACTCATCCTCAGAAGGGGATAGGGACTTCCATTCAACCTGCTGTTTAAGGATCTCCAGGATGTCTAAAAATGGAGACATCCTCAGAGGGTGAACGTGGGGACCCTTCCGAATCCTCTAAGTCTGTATCCGTTGTGACAGACTCGGGGGCGTCTATATGCTTCCTCTTGCACGTATGCTTCTGAGGGATCTCCTCAGAGGGATACTGTGGGGAGGTCTCGGAAGAGGGGGTCTCCCCTAATGGGGTAACCTGAAGCATGGGCTCTCTGCGCCTAGGCTGGAGCGTAGGTTGATAGTGGCCCCTTCGGGGGAAGAGTGGCTAGAGCCGAGGGTAGAACAGACTTGGGGGAAAGCACGCTCCTCATCACCTCAAAGGCACCTCAATCCTGGCTCGAGATGGTCTCCAGTTCCGAAGAACCTGGAGATCTCCCCCACACCACAGTTGAGGTTTCCAAGGTCTATGTTGGTGTCGAACTTACCTACACCGAAATTCCAAGTGGGAGAGCTGGGTCCGAGCCGACTCTTCCCCCCCCCAGAGCCAACGGGCGAGTGTCGTCTCTCAGATCCTTTAACAGAAGCAATTGGAGTGGAAGTTGGTACCGAAACACCAGATGTGGTTCTCGGAACCGATGGTTCCACCACTACGACCTCAAGATGCTCTGGCTCCAAACTAAATCGAGTCAGAGGAGGAATAGCTGGTAAAGGAGAAACAGGCTTTTGCTCCACATCCTTTTGGGCTGGGCAGAATTTTTGCTAGGGCCGGTATTTTAACATCTGATAGACTCCTGGATGATTTGGAGGAGCACACTGAGGGCTTGTGGCTACCAGCCACAGACTGTAGTAAAGGGGATTGAGGCACCGAGCGTACAGGCTCCAAGGACAGTGACCGATCCCTTTTCTTTTTCTTGGATGGTTCCAAAGAAGCTGGTGGAACCGAAGATGATTTAGCTATAGCTATAGCCTTTGCTTTATCCTCATTAAGTTTATATCCTGTGAAGATGTTAAACTGTCTCAACAGAAGATAATACAAAAATTGAGAAGTGGAAGATTTGTTATATCAATATGGATACCAAGATACAAGCAATTAAAATGTTTTTAGTCCCCTTAATCTTAAACACAATGCAGGCATATTTTTATCAACCAGAGGAGAAGCTGTGGATAACAATTAAAAGACAGTTGAAGTATTTTATCGGGGAAGGGAAGACATCAAGGGTCAAGTGGGATAAGCTGATTCTTCCAATACAAAAAGGCGGACTAGGATTACTCAATTGAGGGGGTACTTTAGAGCAACACAGTTAAGGCTCTTATACATAGCACAAGCAGAAAACTATAATTCAGAGTGTAAAGGAATGATGAAACTCAAGAAATAAGGAGATATTAGGATTTTGAATGCAGTCTCTTAAGAAGAACAAGAAATATCATACAGACTATTATATTCATAAAATAGCAGGGAGTATTCTAAGAACTAAACCAGCACAAGAATGGAGAAAAGAGATTCTGCTGATAGGGATGACTGTGGTTAGGGATACAGATAATAGGCAAGAGGGGGCTGGAATTTATTGGATAAAACTGGCAAAGGAACTAAGGTATTGGGAGCAAATAACTAGAAAGGGAAATGTAATGTAATGGGAAGAAGCCAAGAATTTATTTGGACTGCAGGTTACAGATTGCCTTCCTTATCAAGGATTGATATCAGAGTATATGCAAAGAGAAAGAAATGGGGGAGGTCTTAAATGAAAGACCAGCACTGGTAGCGTTTTTAATACAATCTGGAACAGAAGCCGCCATTAAAAAAGGAATAATTGGTACAGCATGTAAAATATTGTGTGATAATTATAAGAATCAATCAGACATACTTAGAAAGGATTTGGAAGAGAGACTGGATAAGCAATTCACAGAGAGACAATGGGGGTATATGTATATCTCCCAAATATGCAAGAGCAAGTCTAGAACGTTTAGGATCTTTGTCTGGAAATGTTTACACATGTATTTTTATACCCCATGTAGACACCAAAGAATTTTTCCTCAGGTGAACAGCAAATGTTGGAGGTGTGACAGGCAAGAAAGAGGTGGCTGGGAACATATTTTTTGGGAGAGTAATGAGCTGGCAGATTTTAGGGATTCCCTGCGGACCTCCCTGTCAGAGATGCTGAGTGAGCAGATTGGATTGATTGGAGAGATGATTTTTTTTGAGCTATGATACAGAATCGGAATTGCCTAAACATAGTAAAGCCTTGAATTTCTGAGTTCTTATTTTCTTTGTCAATGGCTCTAAATATAAAGCAAATAAAGAGGAAAGAGGACAACCCTGCCTAGATCCCTTTGATCCTTCATATATCCTAATCACCCTTTTTATTGTATCAGGAATGTAAACGTTTCCATTCCCCTACTCATAATATCCCAGCTCACCCTGTCAAATGGTTTCTCTGCATCAAGACCAACCAACTACAGTAGTATTTTCTTACACTCTGCTTCCCTCTGGATGATTATTGTTCTATTACTACTGTCAAATGTTTGCCTCCCTTCCAGAAAACCACACTGAACATATCTATCAATTTCAGCAACACCTTTGCTATTATTTTAGCTAGCATAGACATGAACACTTTATAATTATGGTTTAAAATTGAAATGGGTGTATATGATGTTGGGTTTAATAGGTTTTTACTCTCTTTGGGTAATACAGCCACTACAGTTTTCTTCCAACATGCAGGTGCTTCATTTCCTTTTAAAATACAATTGAACAAAATCTTCCAGATCTTTATCACTTTCTTCCCTCCCAGCTTGTACACTTCCACAGAAATACCATCTGTTCCTGGAGACTTCCTTTCCAATTGATTATACATCACTGTTTTTATGCCTTCTCTTCCTGTCTTAACTATTAATCATTAAGCCTCATCTTCCTCTAACCGTAATATAATAAAATCTTCAGTTAAATATTACTATTTGTGCTCTTTACTGGCTTCCACATTCCTCTACTTTTTACACATTTTCATAAAAATTCTGAAATGTCTTTTAATACCGCTATAAGATCTATGGTTATTTTTTCTTATCATAAGTTTGCTGACAATTCATAATACTTTCTGTTGTCTAATTTGCTGTGCTAAATGTTTTTTTTTGTTTTTTTTTTGTTCTGGAGTTGTTATAAAAATAGTTGCTTAACAGCAAGTTTTCTAAACTCATACATAATATCCAAATACTCACTTATTTTCTCTTTTGCACACTGCAGATGATCCTGCTCTTGTTCTGTGAAATCCCCCTTATTTTGCAGTATTTCAGGATTTTTCATCCCCTCTAAATAATTCACATTTCTTAATCATGTCTCTTTCTCTTTTATTTCTACTCATTCTTAGAATTCCTGTCTTTTTAAAGGATAGGTAGGAAGTGCCAGTGTTTCATTTTACTTCATTACCCTGCATTTTTGTTGTAGTTTTTATTGATGCATGATCTAAAATATTTATTGGATGTATGTCAAAGTTTTCAATTAAATGCACATGCTCCTGTGAAATATGAGTTCTATCCAGTGTACCCATTTATTGTACTTTGAAGAATAATATGTAATATGTGTCTGAGTTCCTACTACCGAATTGTCTTCCATGCCAAATATTTTCATATATTTCTTTAGACATGTACCTTCTTTTGTTATATTTTCCCTTCTAGGTCCCCCTGATACATCCTCATTATTGCAAATCATGTTTCAGTCTCCACCTACAGTGGATATAAAAAGTGTACACACCCCTGTTAAAATGCCAGGTTTTTGTGATATAAAAAAATGAGACCACAATAAATCATTTCAAAACTTTACCCACCTTTAATGTGACTTGTACAATTCAATTGAAAAACAAACAAATCTGTTAGGGGAAAATATAAAAAAAATAAAAAAAACCATACAATAAGCTGGCTGCATAAGTGTGCACACCTTTAAACTAATACTTTGTTAAAGCACCTTTTGATTTAACTACAGCATTCAGTCTTCTTGAGTGCACACCTGCCATCAATTAAAGAGTGTCTGATTAACCCCAAATAAAGTTCAGCTGTCCTAGTAGGATTTTCTTGACATGTACTCTGTTGTCTGCTACAGCAAAAGCCATGGTTCACAGTTACAAAGCATCAAAGGGATCTCATTGTTGAAAGGTGTCAGTCAGGAGAAGGGTACAAAAAAATGTCCACAGCATTGGATACACCATGAAACACAGTGAAGACAGTCATCAAAATGTGGAGAAAATATGGGACAACAGTGACTTTGCAAAGACCTGGATGTCCCTTCCAAATTGATGAAAAGACAAGATAGAAACTGGTCAGGAAGGCTGCCAAGAGACCTACAGCAACACTGAAGGAGCTGCAGGAATTTCTGCCAAGTACGGGTTGTGTACTACATGTGACAACAATCTCCCATATTCTCCATATGTCTGGACTATGGGGTAGGGTTGCAAGACGGAAGCCTTTTCTTACACAGAAAAACATCCAGGCTCAGCTAAAATTTGCAAAACAATACATAGTCTGTCAAAAGCATGTGGGAAAATGTGTTATGGTCTGCTAAGACCAAGACTGAACTTTTTGGCCACAATTCCAAAAGGTACATTTGGCGCAAAAACAACACTTTGCATCACTGAAAGAACACCATCTCCATGGTGAAGCATGGTGGTGGTAGTATTGTGCTTTGGGGTTGCTTTTCTTCAGCTGGAACTGGGGCTTTAGTCAAGGTAGAGGGAATTATGAGCAATTCCAAATACCAGTTACGTTTGGCCCAAAACCTTCAGGCATCTGCTAGAAAGCTGAAGATGAATTTCACCTTTCAACACAACAATGACCCCAAGCATACATCCAAAATCAACAAAAGAATGGCTTCACCAGAAGAAAATTAATGTTTTGCAATGGCCCAGCCAGAGCCCTGACCTAAATCCAATAGAAAATCTGTAAGGTGACCTGAAGAGGACTGTGCACAAGAGATGCCCTTGCAATCTGACAGATTTGGAGTGCTTTTGCAAGGAAGAGTAGGCAAATATTGCCAAGCCAAGATGTGCCATGCTGATAAACTCCTACCGAAGAAAACTGAATGCTGTAATTAAATCAAAAGGTGTTTCAACAAAGTATTAGTTTAAGGGTGTGCACACTTATGCAACCAGCTTAATATTATATGTTTTTTTATTTTTTATATTTTTCCCCTAACAGATTTGTTTGTTTTTCAATTGAATTGTACATGAATTGTACAGGTTATAGGTCACATTAAAGGTGGGAAAAGTTTTGAAATGATTTATTGTGGTCTCTTTTTTATATCACAAAAACATGGCATTTTAACAGGGGTGTGTACACTTTTTATGTCCACTGTATAACTAATATTCCCTGCTGAAAACTTATTTCTCCCCAAATTTTCCTAAGCTCCATAACAGCAGTTGTTTGTGGAATGTAAATACATGCTAGCGTAATCATGTCCCATGTGAGTAGCCCCTTAAAGTAATTAATATTTACTGATGATATTCTAGTCAGAGAAGCTACAATGCAAAAACTTGTCAAACCACTGCTCAGAACACACTGAACTTGCAAAGGTTCAGACTAAAAAAAAAAAAAAAAAAATGCCAATAGGTTTCTGTAAGAAAGTAATCTTAGTAAAGGAGGCAGGATCAGATGACTTGTCTATT
The DNA here is from genome assembly GCF_019279795.1 of Protopterus annectens. Taxonomy (NCBI): domain Eukaryota; kingdom Metazoa; phylum Chordata; order Ceratodontiformes; family Protopteridae; genus Protopterus; species Protopterus annectens. Next base: position 75,435,843 of record NC_056733.1, on the reverse strand, counting down.
GGTTCTAGCTCAATTAAAAATGCATTAATAAGACGTTATGTACTTACCATAAAATACAGTTGTGTACACTTACCATAAATGCAGATGTTCATGTGTATTCACTGTTGCAGTCATCACATTTGGGTTATCTGCCTGCAGGTAGCCCTCAGTCGGCCTGAATACCAGAATCTTGGGATTTCTGCATTGGATGCTGTCGCTCTTCCATGACGTCAGGATGTCATGGGTATAAAACATGCAGCCGACACCATTAAATCAGTTTTTCTTGCCCCAGATGTCAGGAGTCCCCTAAATAGGAAGCAATTACATGGTGTGGAACACTCCCAGCAAAAAGCAAATACCAAATGATATAAGGTATGCCAAACAAAAAGGATAGGTAGAAGTAAAGAGAAGTCAGGGGGCTAGAGGGTAACCAGGACTGCAACAGTGAATACACTCGAACATCTACATTTATGGTACGTGTACACAACTGTAGTATGTTCTTCGTGTTTCACTGTTGCAGTCATCACATTTGGGTTGATTCCCAAAGCTGAGGATGGGTGGAGGCAGTCAAAAAGCATTAGGGCTGGCAAGCAGGCCCTCTAAGACTGCTGTAGCAAATACAGCTCTGGATTTAGAAAAGATAGGTAAGTGGTAATGATTGGTGAAGGTGTGTACCAAGCTCCAGGTTGTAGCTTCCAGGATGTCCCTGGCAGGGACTTCCCTGAAAAATGCTGTAGAAGTTGACATAGCCCTAGTGGAAAGTGTTCTGATCCCCTGTGGGGTATGTTTCCCATGATGTTTGCAGCAGAAATGGATGCAGTGTACTAGCCATGTAGAAATGGTTTGCCCTCTGCCCCTGTAGCAAAACTGACTAGCAGCTGCTCAGATTTCCAGAAAAGTTTAGTGCTGTCCAGATAGAACCTAAGCTGCCTGTGCACATCCAAGGAGTGCAGGATCCTTTCCCCCGTATTCTGAGGATTAGGGAAAAAGGTTGGCAAATGAATGGATTGGTTTAAAGCCACACTAGATACCACCTTTGGCATAAATGATGGGTTAGCCCTGAGGGAACCCTGTCTGCATGGAAGACAATGAAAGGTTCCATGGCCATAAGGGCCTGCAATACAAACACTCTTCTTGCTTAAGTGATGGCTAGAATTAAAGCTGTTTTTCAGGAAAGAAATTTTAACTCTGCTGAAGCAGCAGGCTCAAAGGGCAGAAACGTGAATTTTTCCAATACAAGGTTAAGGTCCCAGGCTGGAGTAGGAGCTCTCCTGGGGGGGGGTCTTAAATTTTTGGCTGCTTTCAAGAACTGTTTGACCAGAGGATGAGAGAAGAGGGGTGGCTCAGTATTAGAATGAGCTGAGATGGCAGAGGCATGTGTCTTAATTGAAGAGAAGGATAGGCCTTTGTGGAACATTCCTGTTAAGTAATCTAGTATATGAGGAAAGATGGGCACATTTGTGTACATTCCTTGAGACTGGCTCCAAGAACAGTATCTTTTCCACTTTTCTGAATAGGATTTTCTAGTAGTAGGCCTTTTTGCCTCCAGGATGACATCCAACACCTGTTTGCTGAGGGTTCAGGGGATGAACCAGGCTGCTAGGTTCAGGGTTTGTAACTGAGGAATCAAAAATTGGCCCTCCTGCTGGGACAGCAGGGAGGGGGTGTGAGGCAGGTGCCAAGGTGGCAGTACTGTCAGACTGCGCAATGGTGGGTACCATTGCTGGCATGGCCAGTCTGGTGCAGTCAGGATTGTCCTTGGCCTGTCCTGTTTGGTCTTTAATTGAACCTTTGAGAGGAGGGGCAGAAGGGGAAAGGCATAGATTGAGAGGCTTTCCCATGTAAAGCATAGAGCATCCACTTTTCATGCTTGGCTGTGGGGAGTTCTGGTGCAATATTTGCTCAATTGAAAGTTCTGAGGGAAGCAAAGCGGTCCACCTCTGCTGCCCCCCCCCCCACCTGTGGATCAGCAGCTTGAATGATTTGGGTTCTAGTTTCCACTTATGTGGGTCCATTAGATTTCTGCTTAAATCCTCTGCCAGTGAATTTAGTTTTCCTGGCAGGAATTGAGCTTGGAGGTGCACTTGGTTGCTCAAGGCTGTGTCCCACAGAGCCATGGCTAACCTGCCGAGTGGGTAGGAATGGGTTCCCCCCTGCTTGTTTATGTACCACATAACTCTGGTGTTGTCTGTCTATCAATAGTTACCCTGGAAGAATAAAGCACTTGAAGGCTGTCAGAGCATTCTGTACAGCTAACATTTCTTTTTGATTGATATGCAGGTGCACTTGCTTTGGGCTCCATTTGCCTAGAATACCTTGTCCTGCCCTGTGAGCCCCCCCATGCATAGTCTGATGCATCTGTTAGGGTTTGGGTGTCAGGGGGTAGAGTGAAAGGGAGTCCTTTGTTGTAGCAGGCCTCTGGCCACCAAAGAAACTCTGCCCTTAGGCAAGGAATGATAGGAATCATTGTTTCCAGGTCCTGAGAAAGTTGACACCACAGACTTTTTAAGTGCTATTGAAGTTTCCTCATATGCAGTCTTACATATGGAATTAGAGTGCAAGAAGCCATGAACCCTAGGGCTTGCAGTATTTTTCTTGCAGATAGCTGGGTTTTGGTGGCCAGTAGATTGAAGCAGTTTGTCAAATACATTAGTTTTTCTGGAGTGAAGAATGCCATCTGAGAAGTTGTGTTCAATCTTGCTCCAAGGAATACAAACTGTTGGCTGGGTACCTGATGTGATTTCTTTTCTTTGATGGTGTACCCCAGTGAAGTTAGAAGTCTCTTTACAAATGTCAGGTGCTGGAGTAGTGATTCCTGTCTGCCTGAATCAGGCGATCGTGCAAGTATGTGTAAATTTGAATTATTCTCTGCCTGCAATATGCAATGGCTGGAGCTAGGCATTTTGTGAATACTCTGGGCGCAGTAGATAAGCCAAAGGGAAGTGTAGAGAACTAATAATGCATAGAGCCTGCTCTGAAACATAGGTATTTTCTGCAAGATTCCCTTATGGGGATGTGCAGATAGGTTTCTTTTTAAGTCTAGGGTGGCTAGCATATGAAACAGCTGTTTGTGAGTAAGCGTCTTGATCCTTGGAACCTCCAGGAAGGTGTTGAGAATAGACAGATCCAGGACAGGGCGCCACGAGTTTTCTTTCCTGGGTACCAGAAACAGTCTGGAGTAAAAACCTTGTCCCTTATGCTCTTTTGGGACAGGTCGAATAGCCTTGATACTGACAAGAGAAAAGTACTTGCTTTTGGGCCTCTGCCACTGGTATGGGGGGTGGTCTGGCCATCCATTTGGGGTTGGCAGTGAGTGGAAGTGGAATCTGTATCCCTGGGATACAGTGTTCAAGACCCATCTTTCCTGGGTGATGTACTCCCAGTTTTTTGCATGTAGAGCAAGTTTTCCTCCTAAGGGTGCAAGTACTTGGGCAAGGCTTGGAAGAATTGAGAATAAGTCATAGTGACATTTTACCATAGGATGTTGGCTTTCTACTCCCTGTTTTAGAGGTGGGAGCACTCCATTGCTTAGATCTGTGTATACCCTGAGACTGTAATTGTGGTGGTATACTGCCCCTAGGTTAGGACTGAGAGATCTGGGAGGAACTGTAAAGGATAAGTTTTTAGAAGGCCAATGCCTACTGAATCTTGGTGGCTGTACCTGTAGGAAATACTTAACAGTTTGCATAGATTTAGCTTTTTTTCTCCATCTTTTTGAGGACTTCTGCTTTATTGCCAAACAGGCATTCTTGATTTAGTGGTGCATCTAGTAATTTTGCTTTGACATAGTCTGGCAAGATATGTTCCTTAAGCTAAGCATGCCTTCTAAGAACAGACCCAGTGACAACAGCCCTGCAAGATGCTTCTAAGGCATCAAAACCATATTGCAAAGTATGTTTTCCAACTTGGTTAGCAGAATGCATTAACATGTGTAAATCTTTATGTTCTGCACAATCAGGAAGCAACATAATTTTCTGTTAATTAGCTTCATAATATGTTGCTGATACTTTAAAATATGAAACTGGCAATGTAAAGTCCTGATGGCAAGAGTAGCAGAGATGTATATCTTCTTACCCCATCTGTCTAAAGCCCTAGAGTCCCTGAACGAAGGGGTAGGGCTTTTGGCTATTGTAGCCTTAATGCCTTTAGGTCCCTGGGAAATGGACTCTGGATCCACAGTAGGATTCTTAAAGAGAAACTTCTGGGAGTCAGGTACTCTGTAGTACAAGTCAGGTTTCCTGGCTACTGGAGTCAAGTTATCAGGGTTAAGGCTGGATTCCAAGAAAACATCATCTACAATCTCCAGAACAGGGGGTATAGCTAGAGGCCTGTGCTAAGGCAAGTCTAAAACTTCTCTGAGTCTCTTTTTGGACCGTGGGTAGTCCTGGCATTCCCAGCGGAAATGCTCTGTTAAGGTATGCAAGGTTTCACCAAAAGAAAAATCCTCTGGAGTGGAGGCAGAGGGGATGGAATCCTCTTCATCTGAATCCTCACAGGTAGAAAAGGGAATGCTCTCGTAATCAGAGGGAGCAGAGTCATCAGGCTCGCGGCCTGTAGAATCAGAAGGAAAATCAGTCCTTTGTCTTTAATTAAGGGAAGCCAGCCTTCCCCCTCTCTAAGTTATAAGGTCATCAGCCATTCTAGGCATTTGTTTCTGTGGCATGGGAGCTTGAGAATGCGCTTTGGTTGTCGGTTTTCTAGGTGAAATGCGAACTCTGGGCATGAGAAATTCAGTAGTTTTAGTCAAAAATGAAGATGTCAGTTTAATACGAACATCAGAAGGTTGGAATACACCCTCAGAAGCTGGTGCCTGCACAGTGGCTCGGGACCCATCCAAGGCAGAGACATCCACATGTTCCATAGTCGAAGAAGCAACTTGCAGCATACCCCGGAAGGGTCTCAGCAAAGGCCTGAGAATCTGTAGAAGCAGGTATCAGGGGCTGCGAACGTGCCTCACTGAGTACCGGCCTATGCGGTCCGTCTGTCTTTATCGTTACTTTTTTTGGAAGATCGGTAGTTGGATGGCTTGTCAAAGCCATTTTGGAATATGGAGAATGAGAGTGAAAGAAATTAGCGACAAAAATAGCCCGATGACGAATAGTTCGGGCATTGAACAAGGCACAAAACCAACAGCGAGAAGCATCGTGGACTGGGCCTAAACAGATGACGCAGTAAGAATGAAAATCTCTGTGAGTTATTTGCTTTCAACAGGCAAGACAATTATTAACTTTTTCTGACATCGGTTAGAGCAAGAAAAAAGGATCCCCAACGGGGTACTTATCTTTTAGAAGTCTTCATGTCTGAAACTCGAAAAACGAAAATTTCAAGAGGCGGATGACCAGCACTTGTGAACTGCTTCTGCTTTGGACACTGCACAGCAAGAAAGACTGATGTAATGGCGTCGGCTGCATGTTTTATACCCATGACGTCCTGACATCATGGAAGAAGCGACAGCATCCGACACAGAAATCCCAAGACTCTAGTATTCAAGTCGACTTAGGGCTAACTGCAGGCAGATAACCCAAATGTGATGACTGCAACAGTGAAACACAAAGAACTTTGTTCCATGTTTGTAGTCCATCTCGCCTACATTCTTGCTGGATGGGTTCGGAGCCGATCCTCGGCTATGACTCGGCTGATACTAAATTCGAGAGCTTTTACTGGCTCAAGGCTATCCCCTAGCCCATGGTGCACCACAGCAACTCCCCAGATCTTGTTTGCAAGAAAGTAACTAAATACATAATAGTCATTATACTATCAATAACTATGTGCATACAAACAAAAGGACTTTGTTTTACTATACATGCTATGTGGACAGACTATAACAAGGTCAGACAGCATTAATGGAAAGTCCACCAGTTCCTCCAGGATACAGGAAGGGGGAAGGAGGGTGGGATGCAAGAATGTAGGCGAGATGGACTACAAACATGGAATGTTATGGTAAGTACATAACTTCTTAATGTTATGTAGTCCTATCTCGCCATAATTCTTGCTGGATGGGGACAGCATCCCCAGCACCTTTATCCTGGGTGGCTCAAACAAAAGAGACTCTTCAGCACAGTGGACCCAAAGGATGACCTGTCCTAGGAGGCCAAATCCAATTTGTAATGAGTGACAAAGGTAAGAGGTCTTGCCCAAGTAGCTGCTGCACACATGGTATCAATTGGGAGTTTTGATTTGAAGGTATATGAAGCTGATACTGCTCTAGTTAAATGGCCTTTTACTTTAGCAAGTAGTTTTTTTCCCAGCATTTTTGTAAGCAAATGAGATGCAGTCTGAAAGCCATTTAGACAGTCACCTTGGAAATGGGCAAGCCTTTGTTTTTCTCGGAGAAGGAAACAAACAATTGATCTGATTTCCTAAAATCTTTAGTCCTGTGCAGGTAAAATCGGAGAATATGGACATCTAATTGATGTAGTCTGTATTCTGATTTATTACCGTAATATGGGAAGAATACTGGTAATTCGATAGTTGTGTTTAGATTATGTTCTGAGCATACCTTAGGGAGGAAAGAAGGGTTAGTTCTTACGGAGACTCTGTCTTTATGGAATATAATGTATGGAGGTCGACTGGTCAGAGCTTGCAATTCTGAAACCCTCCTAGCAGATGTTATAGCTACTAAGAACAATATCTTCCAAGACAACAATTTCAAGTCAGATGAAAAAGACTGTTCAAATGGTGGAGAAATCATTGAGGTCAGAACTAAGTTTAGATTCCAGAGGTTGCCTGATTGGAGGTCTGAGAAGGACTCCTCCTTTCAAAAAGGTTTTACATAAAGAGTGGGACATAATAGCATTTCCTGTGTTCCCAAAATGATAATTTGAGATGGCAGCCAACTGAACTCTAATGGTAGCAGCTGCAGCTCCTTCTTGAAAAATAGATGCAGGGAAGGACAGGATAGACTCTAAGGGGGCTGAGTAGGGATATATGCCTTGTTTAGCTGCCCAAATGGAAAACATTTCCATTTACTGGAATACAATTTCCTGGTGGAAGGTTTGTGGGAAGAAATGAGAATGTGTTTAATGGTAGGAGAAAGGGATATACACCTGGCTATTCTTGGAACTGGAGCAGCCATACTGTCAATTTCAGGATTTGGATGGTAGGATGGAACTGTCCTGATTGGTGAATCAGGAGGTCTGGAGATGGTTCCAGAATCCATAGTTCCTCCAAGAGATAGGGCCACAGGAAGGGGAACCATACTTGGCGATGCCAGTAAGGAGCAATAAGAATCAGGGTACTCTTCAACAGTTTTGCTTTCTGAATCACTTTTGGTATGAGAGAAAAGGGTGGAAAAGCATAAAGAAGTCCCGGAGGACAATTGTGGACCAGAGCATCCCTGGGTGACATCCCCAGATGAGGAATGAGGGCAAAGTAGTTGCTGCATTTGGCATTCATGTACATAGCAAATAGGTCACAGCAAGGGTGGCCCCATTTGCAGAAAATCTCTTTTGCAACTTCTGTTTTCGGGGGACACTCGTGAGGCATCAGAATTGTTCGACTCAGTTTGTCTGCTATCACAATGGACTTCCCCGGAATGTGCATTGCTACCAGAAAGCATTGAGTGTCCATAACCCATTTCCATACTCTTTGTGCCTCTCAACAAAGTGGGTAAGACTTGGTTCCCCCTTGCTGTTTATGTACCACACTACAGACATGTCTGATTGAATCGCAATTGTCCCAGTGGGAAGAGAACTGTGAAGTGCTTGCAACACATATAGCACTGCTCTCATTTCCAGAACATTTATGTGCAAGTGGTTCTCGTGATCCTGCCAGATACCTTGGACCGTCATTCCCAGATAATGCCCCCCAACCTATCTGGGAAGCGTCCATGGTCAAGACTGCATTTTGTTGAGGAAGAACAAGGGGACAACCTAGATAAAGCTGATCTGTATGTAACCACCATGTTAGATCCTTCTTTCAGTTTGTAATGAGTATTTGGTGGGACAAGGGTAGATCCTGCATTGACCACTGGGCAAATAGAAGCCACTGAAGTACTCTCATGTGTAGGTGGATGCCATAGTCCCTAGAACATGAAGAACTATCCTGGCCTATACTTTGTCTTTGTTCAGCAAGAATCTGACTTAGTTGAGCAATGATTCTTTCCTTTCTGGAGTCAGTTTTGCTGTCATGGTGGTTGAGTCTATGTCTGAGCCTAAGAAGACAATGCGCTGCGATGGAGATAAGGCTGATTTTTTTTAGATTTACTGCAATTCCTAATCTGGCATACAAGGTTAGAGTCTCGTCCCTGGCTCGGATTAGTTGGTGCTTGGTGGTAGCAGTGAGGGCCAGTCGTCTAAGTACAGAAACACCTGGAATCTCTGATGTCTCAGGTGAGCCATGACCACCACCATACATTTGAACACTCTGGGGGCTGTAAGGAGGCCAAAGGACAGTGTTCGAAATTGAAAATGACTGGCTCCCAGCCGAAAGCATAGATGTCTTCTTGAGCGCCTGTCCATTTTGATATGGTAGTATGCGTCCTAAAGATCTATGGAGCACATACAATTGTCTTTTCCGATAAATGGAAAAATTGACTGCAGAGTGATCATACGGAACTTCAATTTTTTTTTACAGACTTGTTTAGCTTGCTGAGATCTGGAGAACTGATTTTCAGTCCCCGGTCTTTTTTGGAACTAAAAAGAATCGTAAGTTCCGGATCCTATTTGATCTGTGGGGACTTCTTAGATGACTCTTTTTTGAAGCAACAAGATGACTTCTGATGTTGCACGGTCTATTTGATTGGGTGATACATCTGGTAAAGACTGATTTGTAGGGGGATCAGAAACAAAGGGAATCAGGTAACCTCTGGAAATTATAATTTGTACCCATCGATCTTGGGAAATTTGTAGCCAGGTGCTTGGGTACAGTGAGAGACGACCCCCGACTGCCTCCAGAGAAGGACAGTTGGGTAACCCCTCAGGGGGTATGAAAGGGACGGTCAGAGAAAGCATCTCTATCACCCTGGTGTTGCGGACTCCCTCTGCCGCGAGCATGGCACCTTCCGTTATAACCTCCCCCACTACCTTTAGAAGAGGGCTGACCTTGTGCTTGAGGGAAACCTTTTTTGGATTTATGGAACCACATTTTCCCTCCTGTTTGACCCTTGGGATAGGGTCTAGAAGGAAGGGAGAAATGGACTCAGCAAGTAAGGTTTTCCCTTCCTGCTCGCACCTGGTCAAAGTCTCTTTTACCTGAGGTCCAAAAAGAGTTGAACCATCAAAGGGGACATTGGTAAAGGAAGACTTGAAGGATTCCGTAAAATTGCACAGACACATCCAGGAATGTCTCCTAAGAGAGATCCCTGCTGCAGCCGCCCTGCTCACTCAGTCAGCTGCATAGGAAATCAGCCTCATGGAGGAGTTAGCAATAGAGGTAAGGGTGGAGAGCTGTGCAGATACCTTGTCACCGGATCCCGAAGCTACTGAACCCTGAAGGGTATATCCCAACTCCTTTAGGAGATCACTTTGAAGCCTAGTAAAATGGGACAGGTAATTCAGAGATTGTAAGGTAAAGGCCGCTGAAGAAAAGGTACGCTTTTCATACCTATCTATCATCCTAGACTTTTTATTAGGAGGATGGATATTTGAGGATGTCTCCGATAACTCCTTCTTAGTGGCTGCTGCTACCACCATAGCATCCACAGGTACTCCCTTAGTTAGAAATGATTTGTCTTCTGGAGCAGTGATAAATTTGTTTGGCCTCCTCGGGACAGGCTCCACTGTGTCCAGAGAGGTCCAAGCTTTCTGAGATATGGCCCCCAACAGTTGGTCATATGGCAGTGTCACCCAGGAGGTGGAAGGTCGGGAACCAAAAACCTCAAGGTACACTGATTCATCCTCAGTAGGGTTAGAGGTCTTCCAATCACCCCTCAGTCTAAAGATTTCAAGGATGTCCACAAAAGAGACATCCTCAGAAGGGGATCTTGGGGACCTTCTGACTCATCCAAATCAGTTTCAGAAGTGACAGACTCGGATGAGTCAATGTGCTTCTTCTTACAAAGTCTCTTCTGAGGAACCTCTCCAGTGGGGTAATCTGGGGAGGTCTCGGAAGAGGGGATACCTCCAATGGGGGCTCCTTGGGGCTGTGGTTCCCTACTCTTAGGGGCAGGCGGGGGAGAAGAGGTTGCTGTTGGTTTCTGGAGGGGACATCGGGTCCAATGGCAGGACTTTAGCAATGACAAAAGCTTTCTCTATCAACTCAAAAGCCTTACCACCCCGCTCGAAGGAAATGGAAGGTCGACTCCGAGCAGGAGGGTCCGGCTCCAAAGCGGACATGGAAGCCGAGCTCACACAAGCCAAAGCACCGAGAGGGAGGGTTGGTTCTGAAGAAAAATCGGGCTGACTATCCCTCTCGGAGTCGACCGGTGAGCAACAGCTCTTAGACCCCTTGGCTCCAGACTGAGCTGATGAGGTTAGAGTGATCGGTACCGAGGAAGCAAGAATTCTTGGAACCGAAGGTTCCAGCACTAAAGGACCCAAACATTAGACTCAGAGAGTGAAGCAGTCAGAGGAGGAACAGTAGACTAAAGATGGGACGGGTCCGGAGGAGCTAAAATTTTGCCAGCGCCAGGTCACAGAGCAGCCCCTTCACCATCAGCTCCACATCCTCATTAGAAAGTGTCCTGGAGGAACGGGTGGAGATAGATGGAGATCTCCTCCTTTTCAAAACTGGAGATCTTAAGGTTGGTGAAATCGGTTCCAAAATCGGTGAGTGTCTCGACAGAAAAGATTGTCTTGGCACCTATGAAGCAGAAGGCACAGAGACTGAAGAACCAGAATCGGAGCCAGAACTCTTCGGCTCCGTTGCTTTTGATTTCTTCAAAGGTTCTGATGCAGGAATCCGATGGAGATTTCCTTTTATGACTTTTAGGAACTGTCTGACCTTGTTCCAGCTCTTCTTGGAAAGAACTAGTCATAAGGCCCGTATCTATAAGTCTTTTTTTCCCTTCATTAAGAACCGTGGTGCTGAAGGCATGACAGAAGGTACAAGGTTCTTGCAAATGAGCCTCTCCAAGACAGTACACACAACTGATGTGACTGTCAGTCAATGACATTTTTTGAGAACATTTATCACATTTTTTTAAATCCAGAAGGGCAGTGTTCTTTCTGTTCTCTGTCTTTATCCTTTGAAATATTTCTTTTGAGAAGAAACAACAATGCAATAACAAAAACAATAATACAACTATAAGAAGAAGAAAAAATATTTTTTTTTATATAAAGGGAGACAAAACCTAGCACACAGAGGAAAGGCCCTCTAACTAAAATGGGCCGTACAATCCTTAAGAAAGGGGACAGGGGTAGCAAACACTCACAACAATCACTCAGATAATAAGGAAAAAACTATTAAAGAGAAAGGTGAAGAGATATAGTCAAAAATATCAAAAATATCTTACTTAGCCATCGAGCCAGTAAGAAGACAACCTCAAAGCTTTTGCGGCAAATGAGATCTGGGGAGTTGCCGCGGTGCACCATGGGCTAGGGGTAGCCTCGAGCCAGTAAAAGCTCTCGAGCTTTAGTATCAGCCGAGTTAGAGCCGAGGATTGGCTCTGAACCCATCCAGCAAGAATTACGGTGAGATAGGATTACATAACATCTCTTATTTTACACATATATATTCTTTATTGTAAAGAAAAAAAAATACAGTAAGATAAAGTGGTATAAGAAGCTACAGCCTATCAATAAGCTGTTAAAGTCATATGTTTGTATATTTGAAAGCATGACCCCAATAAAATAATGAAACTGGTATCAGTTCAGTATTACTGTTTGTAGTTATTTACAGTCATTAAGCCTGAGTGATTTCATGATCATCCTTCCGAACAGAAGCATTGCTGGCTCAACCAATACCCTGTGTTGGAACCACGAACAAGAGCTCCATCCCTCAAGTAAAGTGCAAAAAACAAAGAAAAACTTCTGCAAAACTGTGGGATGCTGGTTTCCTGCAGACAGCACCCAATTTGCGTGCCCTCCCACACCAAGCAAAAGTCTGCTCCTCCTACTGGCACGCCAACCAGGGTTCCAGACACACAACATGCCCCCCCCCCCAGCCAATCAGGTCCTGTTTCTGCGCCCTGTCCCAACCCTCCTTCCTCTCATTTCAGTTAAAAAAAAAAAATCTTTATTTCTTTTAAACTGTAGCAAGCAGTTGCTGCAGTTTATACCCTGCATGGAGCACTACAGTGCTCAAGTTTTAGTTTAAAAAAAGAAGAAACAGATCTATTATCTTTTAAACTATAGGAAGCAGTTGCTACAATGTATGCCCCACACAGAGCTCAGGTTTCAGTTTAAAAAGAAATATATATATTTTTTATTTTTTACTTTAAAACTGTAGCACACTGTTTGCTACAGTTTAGACCACAAACAGACCTCTACAGTACTCTGCTTTGATTACAAATGCAATACCGGCTTTTAAAAGCTGGTATGCATTAAAGAATGATTGGGATCAGCCTATTGCATCCCCCAGTATTTTGTGCCTGGGGCACTTGCCCCCTTTGCCCCACCTTAACTGCACACCTGCTTCCAAATCTAGAGTTCCTGCTCACTGTAACTTGTCTGAAACAGTTACTGATGTTGTTAGTTTCTACATTAATTTGTGGATTAAGCAGATGTTGAACTTGCTGCTCTGCAATATCCAAAATGACTGAATACTCTGATTTAACTGAGTCTCAAAGGGTGGAGTTGCAACTCTTTGAGAGACAATGGGGTAATTTGTCAGACAGTGATGTAGGGAATGATACCTCCACCAACAATTCATTTGGTAGATTATACTCTGTATATTTGTCAAGGAACATATTAGTCATCCACGGTTCTGCTCACACCGTCTGCACCAAAAAGGGGCCTAGAATATTGGCTTATTACCAAATATCCTCCCTTCTACACTACTATAACCCATAGCTGTATTCTGGCTCTGTTTGCTCTATAAAACGAAAAGAGTAAACTCGTTCTGCAAATACGGCTTAGGACTTCCGTATTCTTCTAAATACCCTCCTAATTCAATAACTATAGTCCTCAACTGTATTCCGACCCTGCTGTCGCTCTACAAAACAGCAGTACTAGAGCAAGAAAGGATTCGCTGTAACTCAGCACTGTTTGGCACACAAAAGAAAAGAGCGAACCTGTCTTTAAAAACTGGCTCAGGACTTTGTATCTAACTATACACCCTTCAATTTGGAAGCTCTATAGTCCACAGCCATATCCAGCTCTGTTTTTCTTCCATAAAGGAAGAGTAAACCCATTCCTGGCTTACTCTCTTAACCGCCACCACCTCCACGTGGTCCAGCCGAACTATTACAGAGCGGCTTTGCGCCCTTCATTGAACCTATGTTCATTAGCTTCATCTGTCCCTATCGGCCGATCCAAACTTATACTTCCCCTTAAGAAATATTTCCAGCTGCGCATTTTAACCCTAACTTTTCCTCACTTGCTTTTGTACTGCTTTAGCGAGGTGCTAAGCGTATGTACGCTACACTAGAGCATACTAAACTAGGAATGAGTAGTCCTAGTCACAACTGACTGATTTTATCCTTGGAAATATATTCCATGCCTAGGTTGCTTGCTGCTTTTCCCTCCCAACTTAAAAGAGAAAAACAACTCAAAGAGAAACAATAATATTTTAACTTGTACCCCCCTCCCCCCTTCTAACATACAACAGTAAATAGTTCTCTGCCATGGATACTTCTATAAAATGTGCTTACTAACACCTATAAATACCCATTTCTGAACTTGAAATTGGTGTCTGTTTCAGTACATGTCTTTTGGCCAAGGTGTGATTTGATGGACATGCTTATGTAATGCTGGGTTCATTTTGATTTTAACTTATCATGTTTTTGAATCAAGAATTAGCGACACTGAGTGTGTAAAATGTAAATCCTTACTGTCTGTGGGTTAAGCGCACCTTCTTGAAACTGCTTATATTTCGCAGGAATTACATTGTTTCTATTTTCCTAATACTGAATCTAATTTAAGCTGCTCTGTGCCTTAGTTAAGTAATTGCTACAAATTGGATGATTTGTTTCCTTCTAAACTGTTCTGCAGTGACCTATACATTTGTTTAGTAAAGAACTTGATTATGATGTATTGATGCTTGTTTATATTTGTTCACTGCTGGCAATCTGCACTTCTCATATTCTGTAAGTAAAGCATTATCCTTAACTTCTCAATTGTACACACGCCTTCCTCTCTATTTTTCCCCAGCTTTCCAACTCTCTTCTCCTAACTCACTTTGCCTCCTGGCCCAACCTTTCTGGAGATCCAAGGCCAACACTGGAATACAAATCTTACCCTGTTCGCCTGACTCCCCACAGGGACTGTGTCCTTCTCCCAGAAGAGAGAGTTAAAGGATCCAAGAAAGTATGTAACATGCTACTATCCTTACTGCAAATTTTGCTTGTGACATTGTTATCACTTGCCTGGTGCTAGTAAGAGATCCCAGCCAGAATAGCCTGCAGGCACACACTTCTCACTGTGAATCTCCCTTTAAACCTACCTCATCCCAGGCTCCTTTTTCAGAGCTACCTCCCTTCCATCTCCTATCTACCTGCTTTAGTGGTCCCTCTCTTTACATAACCAGGTTCTGTCCACTAGGTGGCAGTGTCTACACATCTTAACCCCTTTTCCTTTAATCCTTCCCTTATACCATAATGCTGTAGATCAATAGGCTTCTCTCCCTTATTGCTAAGTAATAGTTTTACCCTTCTCCACTTCTGTTCTCTGTCTTCTCCATCCCCTTGTACCTGCACCCCTAGATTCCCAATTACTACCCTGCTTACCTCCTTCAGTACTTACCTTCACCACACTGATTGTTCTCACACTGCTCCTGCTGCCTGCCTTCCTTGGGTGTATCCCGCTCCGTTCGCCCTGCGGGCTCACTCTGCTCCCCTACCCTGCCTCCAGTTCCCACCCGCCCCAGCACATCTACACATATACCTAACAAACTCCACCTACCTACCCTACTAACCAATCACAGTCCTCTCCCACTTACCCCTCCCCCTATTCTCTAATCAAGAAAAACCCCACCTCATTTTCCACTCCCACTGCTAATCCTCCCCTACTCTCTTCCTACCCCTACACACTTTTTTCCCTTTATCCTTTCCTTCAATATCTAACTCTCTCCATTCACTTCTGACCTTTCCCTTCTCAACTACCATACATTACTATTCTTCTCCTGTCTGTATATTACCCTACCTTATCCTAACATGCCCTACAAACTCCCTTATCCTAACATGCCCTACAAACACCCCTTAACTTTTCAACTCCCCTGCTCCCTTCTCATCTTACTAATAACTCTTTATCATGCTACTTCATACTCCCATAAAGCTCCTCCTCTCCTATGTCCTACTCAAACTACCCCTAACCCCCAACTACTACCTCTTGAACTCTCTCACTTTCACTCCATATGCTCCTCCCTTATTCCACCCAACCTGTTACACCTTTTTCATCCCAAACTATTCTCTACCTCAACTAAAACTCTCTCTCTGAAACCTCTGCTAAACCCTAACAAATACCTACTATACAAACTTTACAGTCCAAAACTGATCACCTGCAATGTCCTAGCCTTATCTGGAGACATTCATCCTAACCCTGGCCCTTGTCCCAGTACAAACTACTCCATCCCTCCATCCTCCTCCTCACCTACAACAAATAACACTCCACACCCTTTCGGTCTCCCTCCCACTTCCCCCCTTAGTACTCTGAAAATCTTCACTATCAATGCCCAGAGCCTTAACAACAAATGTCACCATCTACAAGCCTGGATTAATCACAATAAACCCGACATCCTAGCCATCTCTGAAACTTGGCTAAAACCCCATACCACTGACTCTGAAATATTACCTCTTGGCTACCACATCCTCAGAAGTGACCGTTTAAACAAAAAAGGTGGTGGCTCTGCCATAATTATCTCTCTCTAATACCCCTTCAAATTCCTACCCCTAATTTCACAAACTCCGAAATCACAGTTAGCCTTCTCCGATTAAATAAACACAAGAATATCTGCTTCATATCCTTATATACCTCCCCTGGCAACAATATCTCCACCCTTGAAGATATTCTATACTTGTCCTCAACTCAAATAAAATATGAAACATATATTCTAGGCGATGTCAATATCGACTGGAATAAAATCAACTCACCATCACCCTCACTTTCCATTAACCTTCTAAACTTCACCCAAGTAATCTCCTCAACTACTCGCCCTAACAAAAATCACCCCCCAGGGTCCATCTTAGACTGGATTCTAGTCTCCCATACGAACAAAATCACTCTCAGTGGCACTATCCCTGACACCTTCAGTGACCATCTCCCTGCCTTCATCCATCGATCAAACAGCTCCACCCAACACCAACACCTCTACATTCAAACTCGTAACCTCAGTAACTTTAACCCCTTAATTTTCTCTAACATCTTCAAACAAATCAACTGGCAACCTCTAAATATCCTCCCACTTGACAATGCTGTTGAACACTTCAATTCCATCTTCCTAGATACTCTCAACTCCCTAGCCCCTCTAAGAAATAAGTGAATCAAAACTAACTCTGCACCATGGTTGACCAAAGAAACTAAACAAACCATGTGTCACAGAGAAGTCCTGGAAGCTCTACCAGAAAAATAAACTATCCTCTACCTTACTTCTATACACCCAGCTCTGCAACCAAGTAAAGAAACTCATTACCAAAGACAAAAAAAACTACTATATTAAACTTCAGTCCAATAACAATAAAAACCCTAAACAATTTTGGAAATCAGTCAATTCCCTTCTTCATCCCGGATCTCAATGCAACCCCTGCCCCAACCCTAATCTATCCGACAATGAACTTAGCTCCCACTTCAATACCTTCTTCACTGAATCCATAGCTAAACTAACCATAACGTTTCCTAATAACAACCCACCTAACTTCCTTTCCTCTCCACCCAGCAACCCAAACAATAATCCCCTCAATTTCCATCTCAAACCTGTATCCACATCTTTTATAAAAAAGCTTCTCTCCAAGCTAAAGCCAGGTTCTAACGCCCCTGACAACATTCCCCCTTCCTTCCTCAAACATGCAGCTGAAGGTATCGCCCTTCCAATTAGTATTCTGATTAATAGATCCTTAACTGAGTCATACGTACCCAAACTTTGGCGTTCAGCCTACATCCTACCTCTTCACAAAGGAGGCAAAAACACCTCTATTTCTAACTTCCGCCCTATCGCCCTACTCTCTCCCATATCTAAAATTCTAGAAAAATGCATCCACCACCAATTCTTACCCTATCTCATTCAAAATCACCTCCTTACACCCACACAGCATGGCTTCCATCCCGGCCACAGTACCATAACTGCACTACTATCCTTCTTAGAAACTATCAATCAAGCTCGAGACTCTGGACTCATTGTATCCACAGTACTGCTAGACCTTTTAAAAGCTTTTGACACCATCTCCCACACACACTTTCTTCATCATCTGGCTAATCTCAAACTCTCCCCAAACACTCTTTCCTGGTTCTCCAGTTAGCTATCTGACAGATCTCAAGCAGTCAAATGGAAGAACTCATTCTCTTCCTTTTTGCGTACATCCACTGGCGTTCCTCTGGGATCCATCCTTGGACCCATGCTTTTCAACATCTTCATAAACAACCTTCACATCCTCATCCCTGACACCACAGTCATCCAATACGCAGATGACTCTACCTTGGTCTGCTCTGCCCCACACCTTCCTGAACTCCAGACCAAAACCCAATTAGCCTTTACCACCACAGAGAACTGGATGCACCAAAACCACCTTTCTCTCAACTCCAATAAATCCAAAATACTAATTTTCTCCCCTCCAAAGTTTCCTCTGTGGACAAAAACACTTTCAATGTTCTCAGCCAAACTAACACTGCCATTGAAGTGGTCCCCTCTGCAAAACTCCTTGGCATCACCATAGACAAACACCTCAAATTTGATCTTCACATACAACATAACAAAGAAAACCCACCAAAAGCTAGGTATGCTATATAGGAACAATCACTTCCTTTCAAACTCCACTAGGCATACCCTGGCAACATCCTTCCTCCTACCTTCCCTTCTATAAGGAGCCCCTCTCCTAACCAACTTGTCTGCTACCAACATCTCTAAGCTTGCTATAATAAGATCTCTAAATTTGCCACCAAATCCAAAACATCAAGTCACCACTGCCACAGCCTTCATTCTCTGAACTGGCTAGAACTCCCTAATCACCTAGACTATCTACAACTAACCACCGCTCACAAACTAATATTCTCCCCTAATAAATGCCCAGCCTTAAAGGACATCCTTCCTCCATACATTCCTAACAGATGACTGAGATCCAAAAACCAAAACCTAATCTCCATTAGTAAACCGAAACGACCAGCTGGCCAGCTTTTACTCTCCTTCTCACTAGGTAAAAAATGGAACTCTCTGCCTACTTCACTTAGGACTATACCCAACACTGAATCCTTCAAAACTCAACTTTTTCTTCACCTAGCCTCCAAATGGAAATGCTCCTGCTTTCACCCCACTTAACTTCCATAGCAACCCCTAACTAAGCACTCCTACTCCCTATACTCTCATACTTATTCTAATTTCCTCAAAATAACTACAACTAACAGACTTTAAGTGACTGTAGACATATAAATATTGATTCAAAAAAAAAAAAATCTGCCATCAAGTTCTCTGCAACTCTCAAATGTATTAACCCTACTTGTTTTTACAAACTATATTGTATGTATTTTTACTTTGTAATCTTTATTTGTATTCTGTAACCTATATTGTATTATACTGTTCTTGGAGCTTTTATTCTGTAACCTATATTGTATTATACTGTTCTTGGAGCTTTTCTCCCCGGGCCCCCACTGAAAATGGGCACTTCTTGGCCCAGTAGACTTCCCCGGTAATCAAACTGAAATAAACAAATAAATAAATAAATTACCTCCAGGCAGATTGCTAGGGACCTCACAAACTGAACTCATTGAGCTACAGATCTTAAGAGAGGATTTAATGATCAACTAAAAGCTTGTTGCAGAACACCTTCTTTGTCTCTAATGACCATGTAAGATTCCACAGTGTTCTAAATGATCTTCCTGTTAGCAAATATTAACTGACCTTCAATAAATGAGACAATTATATCTCCAATGTTGAATATGCCCAAATATTTCTAGACTTAATAAAAATATTCCCTTTAACAGTTGGTAAATAGACCTGCTAGAGGGTAGGGCATTCTTGATCTTATTTAAACAAATATGGCCTCCTCTTGCACTACTCCTCTAGTATTTCCTCCCCAGTGAAATTTGATCATAAATTGTGATCTTCTCCTCTAAACTCCCAACAGCTCATACAGCAAGCACCACTAAATTTAAGGACTATAAACATGCCAACCTCAACCTACTCTGTGATGACATATCAAAATTCACTTATAACTGCACCTCCCAGACCTTAGTACAGCAGCAACCTTCACTAATAAATTCCATACCCATTTAGAAAAATGCATAAAGCTATCAGTCTCTAGCAGAACTGAGGGTTACAGGAAATTCATAAATAAACTACACTGATGGTCAACCACCGTAATTAAACAATACAATAAAGGAAATAAACTT
Organism: Protopterus annectens; assembly: GCF_019279795.1. NCBI lineage: Eukaryota > Metazoa > Chordata > Ceratodontiformes > Protopteridae > Protopterus > Protopterus annectens. The sequence continues at coordinate 75,416,293 of NC_056733.1, read as the reverse complement.
ACATTACACCCCTCTTCTCAGGGATAATATCAAAAACATTACAACCCCCCCCCCCCCTATCTATTCAACTAAAGAGGCCCATGAATTTAGGCTGGCCTCTGAACACAAAATACTTTTTTTAACTATGTTAGAAAACAAAACAAAAAAACTGCATTGCTTGGAACTTATTCATAATAATAGCCCTATACTGACCCAGTGGGGATTGCCAATACCCTTGCAAATAAATTCCATGCCAACTTCACCATGTGACTTCTATTCAAAGACTCGAAATATCTGGATCCCTTACACCCCCTCAGTTATCTTTAAAGATCATTTACTGACATTGCTAACCAAGATTACAAATGCATCCTCCATGGAACCTGACAGTACCCCTGGTTTCTTAATTGTGTTAAACATGCCTTTGCAGGCACACTCCTCAAACTGTTTAATCTAAGTTTAGTTACTTGATTATTCCAAACTGAGTGGCATACTGCAGTGGTAATGCCCTTGCAAAAGGGTGACCTTACAATCAACTCAGTTAGTTACAGACCTCTCAGCCTTCCAAGCCATATCTGCAAAGCCATGGAACATATTATAACTGACCTCATAAACTGTGATATCAAGACTCTTGTTAGCCTTGACCCCCCATCGGTTTGGCTCTGTGAAGGGTAGATCCTGTCTAATCTAGCAAACTTCTTTGGAAAGGTTACAGAGGCTGCAGATGGGGACCATGTAGTCCATGCAGCATACTTAGATCTGGCCAAGACCTCCAATACCATTCCCCATCACACAAAAGCTAAATGCTTTAAAAAATGGCCCATAAGTTGTAAGATAAATACGAAACTGGCTGGAAGACAGACCCCAAAAAGTACAAGTTACAGGTGCCTAATCAGAAAGTATGAAAATGATTACTGGTGTCCCTCAAGGCTGAGTATTAGGATCTTGCTTTTTGGTTACTTATTAGATGTCCAAGCAGAGAACCATAAACTCTGACTGACAAAGATTGCATTTGACTGCAAACTGGATGTTGTTTAAGTCACCTTATGATACGCAAACCCTCCAGAATTAATTTTCCCTAGTAAACTTTTAGTGTACTAAAAATGGGCTCCAACAAAATGCTAAAAAGTGTATCATCACTTTTGGTAGAAACCCATTCTTATTTATTACATTGTATAAACAATATACCACTAAAAAACAAAAATGTAGTCAGGGACCTTGGTGCTTCGGTTGATACATCTGGTTTTACCATCCTGTGACAAAGGCTGTCAGGAAATTCTTTTATTTAACCCAGCTAATTGCCAAAGGAATACCATCAAGATCTAAAGGGGTAATCACTCTATTATACTCAGCAGTGATCAGGCCAATTACCGAGTATAACAACCTGTTTGGATTGTATTGCTCTAAACATACCAAACAATTTCTAAAGAACCCAAAGCTTCCTAACCAAAAAGATCATATGCCTAAAGTTCATAACCTCAGCTTTGGCTGGCTAAGAACTTGCTATATTCAACTGGACGTATAAGAGAATTTAAGTACCTTTATCTGCTCTTTTTTTTCAAAAAAAATACAGTATTTAAATCGATTTTAACTGTGTGGAAGGAATATTAGCTGAACTGGAAGTTAGTCAGTGTTTGCTGAATTTTGTTATTTGCTAGTAATTACAGGTGTGGGGGTAGTCACATTCTTTGATTTCCTGTCCTTGCCTATTTAAGTGGTATAGTGTGAAATATTTTCTGCTTAAAAACCTCAGCTTTGGCCGGCTAAGAACTTGCTATATTCAACTGGACGTATAAGAGAATTTAAGTACCTTTATCTGCTCTTTTTTTTTCAAAAAAATACAGTATTTAAATTGATTTTAACTGTGTGGAAGGAATATTAGCTGAACTGGAAGTTAGTCAGTGTTTGCTGAATTTTGTTATTTGCTCGTAATTACAGGTGGGTGGGGTAGTCACATTCTTTGATTTCTTGTCCTTGCCTATTTAAGTGGTACAGTGTGAAATATTTTCTGCTTAAAAACCTCAGCTTTGGCCAGCTAAGAACTTGCTATATTCAACTGGACGTATAAGAGAATTTAAGTACCTTTATCTGCTCTTTTTTTTCAAAAAATACAGTATTTAAATTGATTTAACTGTGTGGAAGGAATATTAGATGAACTGGAAGTTAGTCAGTGTTTGCTGAATTTTGTTATTTGCTAGTAATTACAGGTGTGGGGGTAGTCACATTCTTTGATTTCCTGTCCTTGCCTCCTTTACAGTGTGAAATATTTTCTGCTTAAAAACCTCAGCTTTGGCCGGCTAAGAACTTGCTATATTCAACTGGACGTATAAGAAAATTTAAGTACCTTTATCTGCTCTTTTTTTCAAAAAAATACAGTATTTAAATTGATTTTAACAAAAAATACAGTATTTTTAAGTATGTGTGAAGGAATTTTTTTTTTTTCCATTTTTTTTTTGGCCTTGGGGGGGTTTAAAACCTTTCTAGTGGATGGTTTATGAGCCGCCACCAAAATAGCCTTTACCGGTGAAGAAATACCGAGTCCTTATTAAGAGTGGAACTGGAGCAGCCAAGCGGTCAGCTTCAGGTTGTCCAGGTTCGGAGGAGGAATGCAGGATGGATGGGATATCAGATCCGGGATGGGATCTAGAATCCAAGGAGGATTCACCGAGTGAGACCTTAGGAAGGGGAACCAGATCTGTCGAGGCCAGAATGGAGCAATGAGAATCATTCTGCAACCCACCGAGAGGCTTTCTGAAGAACTTGCAGCATCAGAGGCAAGGGTGGATAGGCATACAGAAGACCGGGTGGCCAAGCATGCACCAGAGCGTCTCTTGGGGTACCTCCGGAGGAGGTATTAGAGCGAAAAACTGTCGCACTTGGTGTTTGAGGGAGAAGCAAAAAGATCGCATGAAGGGTTCCCCACTGCGAATATTCGTTCCGCTACTTGACAATTGAGAGACCACTCGTAAGGGGTCAGAATGGTGCGACTGAGCTTGTCCGCTAGGATGTTGGACCGACCCGGAATGTGCGTTGCTATGAGAAAGCGATTGGTGGAGATTGCCCATTCCCAAACTCTCATGGCCTCTCGACAAAGAGGGTAAGACCTTGTTCCCCCTTGCTTGTTGATGTACCAGACAACAGACATATTGTCCGATTGAATCGCAATTGTTCCCAAGGGAAGAAAGTCCTGAAGTGCTAGCAACGCTAAGAGCACTGCTCTCATCTCTAGAACATTGATATGCAGTAAGGTCTCTGAATCGTTCCACGTGCCTTGGACTGTCCGGCCTCAAGTGCCCCCACCCGGCGGGGCGTCCGTGGTCACCGTGGCGAGAGGGAGAAGCACAAAATGGGCGACCCTCGTGGAGATCCGGGAGTGGAGCCACCACAAGAGGGACCGCTTGCAAGCCTTGCTGATCGCTATGGGATGATGCATGGGGAGAGCAAGGTATGACCACTGTACTAAGAGCGTCCACTGTAGAATCGCCATATTGGGCCTGGCAACTGGAAGAAGTGCTATAGCCGGGCCATGGACCCTAGAGCCCTCAGGACCAACTCCGCTGGAACAGAACTTGAATGGAGAATGGCCGCACCTGGAGCTGCAGATTTAGAACTCTGTCCGCAGTGAGGAAGGCTCGTAAACTCCTTGTGTCTAGTCTGGCCCCTATGAAATCTAAGAGCTGTGTGGGCGCCAGGTTGGACTTTTTTGTATTTATTGTGATGCCCAGAAATGGAGCAAGATGGAGAAAGGAGTCTCGCGCCAAGAGAAGTAGATGCCTTGTTGGGGCGGTAAGGAGCCAGTCGTCCAGGTAGGGAAAGACCTGCACCTCCTGAAGCCTCAGGTGGCGCTACCACTGCTAGTACTTTGGTAAACACCCTGGGGCTGTGGTGAGACCAAAGGGAAGGACCCGGAACTGGTAGTGACTGGCTCCCAGCCGAAGCGGAGAAACCTCCTGGGCGCCTGTCCATCAGGATGTGGTAGTACTGGCGTCCTTGAGATCTATCGAGCACATCCAGTGATTTTCTCCCAGAAGGGGAGAATAGATTGCAGAGTGACCATTGAATTTTTCTTTGGGAACTGCCAGATTCAAGAGAGAGAGGTCCAGGATTGGTCTTAGTTCCCCGTCTTTTTGGCACTAAAAGAATCTGGAGTAGAACCCTGATCCGATCTGGTCTGGGGAACGGGCTGGATGGCTCTTTTCTTTAGCAGATGGCCAATTTCTGCCAAAGCGGCCTCCCGTTGACCGGGTGGGGCGTCTGGGAGGGACTTCAACTTTGGAAGGTGAAGGAAAGGAATGCGATATCCCCTGGATATGATTTGGAGAACCCAGCGGTCCGATGTTATGGACTCCCATGCCGCTAGGTGCCCAGCGTCCCCGACTGCCTCCAGAGTAGAGCAGTCGGGCAACCCTCAGGGTTGCTGCGGGCCGTTCAGAGAAAGGTTCCCTGGACCCGAAGTTTCTGGGAGCCCCTCTGCCTCTAGGGCGGCGTCCTCCCTGTCCTCCTCTGCCACGGAAGGACTGGTTGTCCGGAGCAGGCTGGGACTGCTGCGACTTCCGAACCACATCTTCTTCTGACCCTTTTGGTTCCTAGAATAGGGCCTCTGGGGTGCAGAGAAGCGGATTCCGACGGCAGACAGCGTCTTCCGTCCTTCTCGCTCTGGGTCAGCGTCATGAGCGACGGTCTTGCCAAACAGAGCAGAACCATCAAAGGGGCGTTAAGCGGCGCCTTGAAGGGCTCAGAAAAATCGCGGTGGACGGAGCCAGGCCTGGCGTCTAGTGACCAGTCCTGTCCCCAGCTCTAGCGGCGCCTCCGTTGCATGGGAGAGTAGCCGCATAGAAGTATTTGTAACTGACCTAAGAGTGGCCATTTTGGTGGAGTGCAGAACTCTGTCCTCCTCGAAATGGACTCAGGGATGCAGCGTATTCCTTAATAAGATCTCGCTGCATCCGAATAACATGTGCCAAATAGTTCAGCGCCCTTACCGAGAAGGTCGCGAACTGAACATCCGCTTCCCAAGCGGTCCATCATCCGAGACTCCTTGCTCGGTGGGTGGACTGAGGGACTCTCTGAGCCAGTTCCCTCTTTGTGGCCGCCGCCATCAACATGGCATCTACAGGAGGCCCCTTACTCCAATGGGTCCTGTCGGAGGGCGGACTAAGGATCCTATCCGGTCTTTTGGGAATTGGCTCCACGGTGTCCGGTTCCTTCCACGCCCTGGTGGTAATAAGGTCCACCAGGGGGTCGGCAGGGGGGGACACCCAAGAGGTAGACGGGCCCGTTTCAAATGCCTCCAAGAACACGGACTCGTCCGAGGAAGACTTGGGGGCAGACCACCCCCCCCTAATACGGAGCATTTCCATGATGTCTCCAAAGGAGACATCCTCGGGGGGTGACCGTGGGAGCCTTCCCTTCCTCCAAGTCCGTGTCTTCTGTGAGAGACTCGGGGAGTCCATGTGCCTCCTTACGTATGCTTGAGGGGCCTCCTCTGGGGGGCTGTCAGAGGAGTCCTCGCAAGCAGCAATTTGCTCCATAGGAGCAACTTGGGGCACAGAAACGGGCTGTCCCAGGGGCCGGATCGTGGAAGCCTGGCCCAGTGCAGAGGGAGGGGACGGAGCGAAGCAAGTGCCGGGGTCCGGAGACCCTCAACAGAGCCCTCTCCACTACATCAAAGGCGAAGGGGAGCCGACCTCGACCAAAGGATCCGACAATGGCTCCCCTCGGATCCGAAGAGTGGATCGGAGCGGCGCGCACTTTCGGATCCGAAGGACAGTGCGCTCCGACACAGACGGCGCGAAGGAGCACTGATCCCCGGATCCGGCTCGGATCCAGGCTCCGAAGATCGGGTCCGGCCTTTTCGAGGCAGGTCGGGTCCGAAGTACCAAGTACTATCGGCTCCGACCTTCCCGGCTCCGGCTGCTCGGCTCAGTTGCTCGAACCCGGATAGCGGGTCGGAGAAGGAGCAATAGGCTTAAAAGGGTGTTGAGCTCCCCGGAGGAGGCAAACACTCCCATCTGCATCTGGGCCTGGATGAACCTTCTCATCATCGGTCCAGATCAGCATCAGAAAGGCTATGGGTAGATCTCGAAGAGGCTACGAGGTAAACCTGGAGTGCCTCCTCGATAGCCTCGACGGAGATCGGGTCTCCTCCTCCTCAGGACCCGGTGAGAAGCACACAGGGGACCGGAGCCGAAGGAGGAGACCGAACCGACTTGAGCCGGGAGAAGCCAGCTTGGCTGGCGGGGCGAAACAGAGGTCTCGGCCCGCCGCTTGGTGCTTCTCCTCCGGTCCTTTTAGCAGCATCCCTCTCCTCTCCAGAAGCGGGAGTTTGAGTCCCAGGAGCAGGAGGGGTGCCACAGGGGAACAACTGCAGGTACAGAAGTCCCGAAGGAGCGGAGGCGGAGCCGAGTCCGGCGGTAAAGACCCGCCAAGACCAGCTTGGACCTCCGCTCCTCAGTGCCCTGGGGTTGAACCCTGCACAAATGGAACAACCAGATGTGAGGTGTTCAACCCCAAGACACTTAACACACCGAGTGTGGCCATCAGCGGTGAGAGCTTATGGCCACACTCGAGCATTTCGAAAATATAGATTTAGGCTGGTCAGCCATAGTCTATAATACCTAAAGTTACAGAAAGTAACTTAAACAACAAAAAACACACAGGCCTACACACACACTCTACGCAACAGCGAGGGGAGGGAATAAAAATATTTACTTTAACTTAAATAAACTCAAAATAGTCTATATTAAAGGGAAACCTAATACTTTCACACAAATTTTGTCAAAGAATCAAAAAATTTTCTATTTTTAAACAAGAAAAGAGTTCACTTAGCTGAGAGCTATGTACCCACATCCAGTTACCAGCGCGGCAAACAAGATCTGAGGTCATGAGGGTAGAGCAGGGCATTATGGGTGAGGGGAGGAGCTGAGAGCTTGGATCCATAGCTGGAAAACCATGCCGGTTCGGATCCGATATCGGATCCATAACCCACAGGTTGCAGACAAATGAATATCCTACTTCAGATCTGAGGGTTACAGGAAATTCATAAATAAACCACACTGATGGTCAACCACCGTAATTAAACAATACAATAAAGGAAATAAACTTACATTACACCCCTCTTTTCAGGGATAATATCAAAAACATTACAACCCCCCCAACCCCCCCCCCCCAAAAAAGAGTACTATCTATTCAACTAAAGAGGCCCATGAATTTAGGCTGGCCTCTGAACACAAAATACTTTTTTTAACTATGTTAGAAAACAAAACAAAAAAAAGTGCATTGCTTGGAACTTATTCGTAATAATAGCCCTATACTGACCCAGTGGGGATTGCCAATACCCTTGCAAATAAATTCCATGCCAACTTCACCATGTGACTTCTATTCAAAGACTCGAAATATCTGGATCCCTTACTCCCCCTCAGTTATCTTTAAAGATCATTTACTGACATTGCTAACCAAGATTACAAATGCATCCTCCATGGAACCTGACAGTACCCCTGGTTTCTTAATTGTGTTAAACATGCCTTTGCAGGCACACTCCTCAAACTGTTTAATCTAAGTTTAGTTACTTGATTATTCCAAACCGAGTGGCATACTGCAGTGGTAATGCCCTTGCAAAAGGGTGACCTTAAAATCAACTCAGTTAGTTACAGACCTCTCAGCCTTCCAAGCCATATCTGCAAAGCCATGGAACATATTATAACTGACCTCATAAACTGTGATATCAAGACTCTTGTTAGCCTTGACCCCCCCATCAGTTTGGCTCTGTGAAGGGTAGATCCTGTCTAATCTAGCAAACTTCTTTGGAAAGGTTACAGAGGCTGCAGATGGGGACCATGTAGTCCATGCATCATACTTAGATCTGGCCAAGACCTCCAATACCATTCCCCATCACACAAAAGCTAAATGCTTTAAAAAAATGGCCCATAAGTTGTAAGATAAATACGAAACTGGCTGGAAGACAGACCCCAAAAAGTACAAGTTACAGGTGCCTAATCAGAAAGTATGAAAATGATTACTGGTGTCCCTCAAGGCTGAGTATTAGGATCTTGCTTTTTGGTTACTTATTAGATGTCCAAGCAGAGAACCATAAACTATGACTGACAAAGATTGCATTTGACTGCAAACTGGATGTTGTTTTTAAGTCACCTTATGATACGCAAACCCTCCAGAATTAATTTTCCCTAGTAAACTTTTAGTGTACTAAAAATGGGCTCCAACAAAATGCTAAAAAGTGTATCATCACTTTTGGTAGAAACCCGTACCCTTATTTATTACATTGTATAAACAATATACCACTAAAAAACAAAAATGTAGTCAGGGACCTTGGTGCTTCGGTTGATGCATCTGGTATTACCATCCAGTGACAAAGGCTGTCAGGAAATTCTTTTATTTAACCCAGCTAATTGCCAAAGGAATACCATCAAGATCTAAAGGGGTAATCACTCTATTATACTCAGCAGTGATCAGGCCAATTACCGAGTACAACAACCTGTTTGGATTGTATTGCTCTAAACATACCAAACAATTTCTAAAGAACCCAAAGCTTCCTAACCAAAAAGATCATATGCCTAAAGTTCATAACCTCAGCTTTGGCCGGCTAAGAACTTGCTATATTCAACTGGACGTATAAGAGAATTTAAGTACCTTTATCTGCTCTTTTTTTTTTCAAAAAATACAGTATTTAAATTGATTTTAACTGTGTGGAAGGAATATTAGCTGAACTGGAAGTTAGTCAGTGTTTGCTGAATTTTGTTATTTGCTAGTAATTACAGGTGTGGGGTAGTCACATTGTTTGATTTCCTGTCCTTGCCTATTTAAGTGGTACAGTGTGAAATATTTTCTGCTTAAAAACCTCAGCTTTGGCCGGCTAAGAACTTGCTATATTCAACTGGACGTATAAGAGAATTTAAGTACCTTTATCTGCTCTTTTTTTTCCAAAAAATACAGTATTTAAATTGATTTTAACTGTGTGGAAGGAATATTAGCTGAACTGGAAGTTAGTCAGTGTTTGCTGAATTTTGTTATTTGCTAGTAATTACAGGTGTGGGGTAGTCACATTCTTTGATTTCCTGTCCTTGCCTATTTAAGTGGTACAGTGTGAAATATTTTCTGCTTAAAAACCTCAGCTTTGGCGGCTAAGAACTTGCTATATTCAACTGGACGTATAAGAGAATTTAAGTACCTTTATCTGCTCTTTTTTTTTCAAAAAAATACAGTATTTAAATTGATTTTAACTGTGTGGAAGGAATATTAGCTGAACTGGAAGTTAGTCAGTGTTTGCTGAATTTTGTTGCTTGCTAGTAATTACAGGTGTGTTTGGTAGTCACATTCTTTGATTTCCTGTCCTTGCCTATTTAAGTGGTACAGTGTGAAATATTTTCTGCTTAAAACCTCAGCTTTGGCCGGCTAAGAACTTGCTATATTCAACTGGACGTATAAGAGAATTTAAGTACCTTTATCTGCTCTTTTTTCAAAAAAATACAGTATTTAAATTGATTTTAACTGTGTGGAAGGAATATTAGCTGAACTGGAAGTTAGTCAGTGTTTGCTGAATTTTGTTATTTGCTAGTAATTACAGGTGTGGGGGTAGTCACATTCTTTGATTTCCTGTCCTTGCCTATTTAAGTGGTACAGTGTGAAATATTTTCTGCTTAAAAACCTCAGCTTTGGCGGCTAAGAACTTGCTATATTCAACTGGACGTATAAGAGAATTTAAGTACCTTTATCTGCTCTTTTTTTTCAAAAAAATACAGTATTTAAATTGATTTTAACTGTGTGGAAGGAATATTAGCTGAACTGGAAGTTAGTCAGTGTTTGCTGAATTTTGTTATTTGCTAGTAATTACAGGTGTGGGGTAGTCACATTCTTTGATTTCCTGTCCTTGCCTATTTAAGTGGTACAGTGTGAAATATTTTCTGCTTAAAACCTCAGCTTTGGCCGGCTAAGAACTTGCTATATTCAACTGGACGTATAAGAGAATTTAAGTACCTTTATCTGCTCTTTTTTTTTTCAAAAAATACAGTATTTAAATTGATTTTAACTGTGTGGAAGGAATATTAGCTGAACTGGAAGTTAGTCAGTGTTTGCTGAATTTTGTTATTTGCTAGTAATTACAGGTGTGGGGTAGTCACATTCTTTGATTTCCTGTCCTTGCCTATTTAAGTGGTACAGTGTGAAATATTTTCTGCTTAAAAGCTTTTCCCGGCTAAGAACTTGCTATATTCAACTGGACGTATAAGAGAATTTAAGTACCTTTATCTGCTCTTTTTTAAAAAAAATACAGTATTTAAATTGATTTTAACTGTGTGGAAGGAATATTAGCTGAACTGGAAGTTAGTCAGTGTTTGCTGAATTTTGTTATTTGCTAGTAATTACAGGTGTGGGGGTAGTCACATTCTTTGATTTCCTGTCCTTGCCTATTTAAGTGGTACAGTGTGAAATATTTTCTGCTTAAAAACCTCAGCTTTGGCAGGCTAAGAACTTGCTATATTCAACTGGACGTATAAGAGAATTTAAGTACCTTTATCTGCTCTTTTTTTTTAAAAAATACAGTATTTAAATTGATTTTAACTGTGTGGAAGGAATATTAGCTGAACTGGAAGTCAGTGTTTGCTGAATTTTGTTATTTGCTAGTAATTACAGGTGTGGGGGTAGTCACATTCTTTGATTTCCTGTCCTTGCCTATTTAAGTGGTACAGTGTGAAATATTTTCTGCTTAAAACCTCAGCTTTGGCCGGCTAAGAACTTGCTATATTCAACTGGATGTATAAGAAAATTTAAGTACCTTTATCTGCTCTTTTTTTTTCAAAAAATACAGTATTTAAATTGATTTTAACTGTGTGGAAGGAATATTAGCTGAACTGGAAGTTAGTGTTTGCTGAATTTTGTTATTTGCTAGTAATTACAGGTGTGGGGGTAGTCACATTCTTTGATTTCCTGTCCTTGCCTATTTAAGTGGTACAGTGTGAAATATTTTCTGCTTAAAAACCTCAGCTTTGGCCGGCTAAGAACTTGCTATATTCAACTGGACGTATAAGAGAATTTAAGTACCTTTATCTGCTCTTTTTTTTTCAAAAAAATACAGTATTTAAATTGATTTTAACTGTGTGGAAGGAATATTAGCTGAACTGGAAGTTAGTCAGTGTTTGCTGAATTTTGTTATTTGCTAGTAATTACAGGTGTGGGGGTAGTCACATTCTTTGATTCCTGTCCTTGCCTTATTAAGTGGTACAGTGTGAAATATTTTCTGCTTAAAAACCTCAGCTTTGGCCGGCTAAGAACTTGCTATATTCAACTGGACGTATAAGAGAATTTAAGTACCTTTATCTGCTCTTTTTTTTAAAAAAATACAGTATTTAAATTGATTTTAACTGTGTGGAAGGAATATTAGCTGAACGTCAGTGTTTGCTGAATTTTGTTATTTGCTAGTAATTACAGGTGTGGGGGTAGTCACATTCTTTGATTTCCTGTCCTTGCCTATTTAAGTGGTACAGTGTGAAATATTTTCTGCTTAAAAACCTCAGCTTTGGCCGGCTAAGAACTTGCTATATTCAACTGGATGTATAAGAAAATTTAAGTACCTTTATCTGCTCTTTTTTTTCAAAAAAATACAGTATTTAAATTGATTTTAACTGTGTGGAAGGAATATTAGCTGAACTGGAAGTTAGTCAGTGTTTGCTGAATTTTGTTATTTGCTAGTAATTACAGGTGTGGGGTAGTCACATTCTTTGATTTCCTGTCCTTGCCTATTTAAGTGGTACAGTGTGAAATATTTTCTGCTTAAAAACCTCAGCTTTGGCCGGCTAAGAACTTGCTATATTCAACTGGACGTATAAGAGAATTTAAGTACCTTTATCTGCTCTTTTTTTTTCCCAAAAAATACAGTATTTAAATTGATTTTAACTGTGTGGAAGGAATATTAGCTGAACTGGAAGTTAGTTAGTGTTTGCTGAATTTTGTTATTTGCTAGTAATTACAGGTGTGGGGGTAGTCACATTCTTTGATTCCCTGTCCTTGCCTATTTAAGTGGTACAGTGTGAAATATTTTCTGCTTAAACCCTCAGCTTTGGCTGGCTAAGAACTTGCTATATTCAACTGGATGTATAAGAGAATTTAAGTACCTTTATCTGCTCTTTTTTTTCAAAAAATACAGTATTTAAATTGATTTTAACTGTGTGGAAGGAATATTAGCTGAACTGGAAGTTAGTCAGTGTTTGCTGAATTTTGTTATTTGCTAGTAATTACAGGTGTGGGGGTAGTCACATTCTTTGATTTCCTGTCCTTGCCTATTTAAGTGGTACAGTGTGAAATATTTTCTGCTTAAAACCTCAGCTTTGGCCGGCTAAGAACTTGCTATATTCAACTGGACGTATAAGAGAATTTAAGTACCTTTATCTGCTCTTTTTTTTTCAAAAAAATACAGTATTTAAATTGATTTTAACTGTGTGGAAGGAATATTAGCTGAACTGGAAGTTAGTCAGTGTTTGCTGAATTTTGTTATTTGCTAGTAATTACAGGTGTGGGGGTAGTCACATTCTTTGATTTCCTGTCCTTGCCTATTTAAGTGGTACAGTGTGAAATATTTTCTGCTTAAAAACCTCAGCTTTGGCTAAGAACTTGCTATATTCAACTGGACGTATAAGAGAATTTAAGTACCTTTATCTGCTCTTTTTCTTTCAAAAAAATACAGTATTTAAATTGATTTTAACTGTGTGGAAGGAATATTACCTGAACTGGAAGTTAGTCAGTGTTTGCTGAATTTTGTTATTTGCTAGTAATTACAGGTGTGGGGTAGTCACATTCTTTGATTTCCTGTCCTTGCCTATTTAAGTGGTACAGTGTGAAATATTTTCTGCTTAAAAACCTCAGCTTTGGCCGGCTAAGAACTTGCTATATTCAACTGGACGTATAAGAGAATTTAAGTACCTTTATCTGCTCTTTTTTTTTCAAAAAAATACAGTATTTAAATTGATTTTAACTGTGTGAAAGGAATATTAGCTGAACTGGAAGTTTTCACTCTGCTCTTCAGTTAGTTCCACTCACCCTCCTTGTTTTTGTTTTGGTGTTAATCTTAGTGGCCTTGCAACTGCCTGCCCCTCTTGTAAATTTGTGTTTGGATACTCCTTCTGGGCCCATCTCATTTGCTCACTCAACTGAGTGCAGTGAGATCATATTCTGATTTCAGGCACTCCTACTGTGTACAAAGGGAGCATCTGGGAAACAGAAAAAAAAAATTAAGCTTGTTTCCTGCCCTTCCTGTTAAGTGGTATAGACTATTTGTAGGTTTCTGAGCCCCCAAGCCCTTCTGTGTTGGAGGGAAGCCTTCTAGCTTAGTTTTTTTTTCTTATAACTAGCCAGTTTTCTAGTTTCAGCACTCAAATCTGTTTCTTTGATCTCAGCACTTATTCAGAAAAAAAAAAATATCTGCTTTTACTGTACTTGTGTTTCTACCTACTTTTTTTTACTTTTGCATTATCTTAAAAGTACTCAGTTGTATTTATTACTGCTTGGTGTAACTCATTCTAAGCCTTTTGGTTTAAACACTTGGGCTTCGGACCAGTTGTTTTGCACTGAGAGGGTTTGTGGTCCGCACTGTAGTGGCAGAACAGGTAGCTTACATTCTTCTAGGTTGGGAACTGCTGATTGAGGGCTCAGTGTCTGTTATTCTAAAAGTGTATTAATTCTGGTTTAAACACTTGGGCTTTCAGGCCAGTTATGTTACATTAAGAGGGTTCGTGGTCTGCACTCTTGTGGGAGGAGAGGCTGGACTCTGTCCTTCTGAGCTGGGAATTTTTGATTGAAGGCTTATAGTGCATGCATATCTGAACTGCTTCTTACTGAAGTTGGTGCGCCTGGTTTGCTGTGGCACAGACTGGATTCGGGCCTGCTGGATCTAGCTTTGCTTGTGTAACTTGAGCACTAATCCAGGCATTCTCTAAAGTATTCAACTGTATTTATTACTGCTTGGTAGTAACTTGATTAAAGTGTAGCTATCATTCTAAGTCTTTGGATTAAGCACTTGGGCTTCAGACCAGTTGTTTTACATTAGGAAGGTTTGTGGCATGCACTGTGGTGGCAGGACAGGTAGCTTTCATCCTTCTAAGTTGGGAACTGCTGATTGAGAGCCCAGTGTCTGTTATTCTTAAAGTGTATTAGTTCTGGTTTAAGCACTTGGGCTTCAGGCCAGTTATTTTACATTAAGAAGGTTTGTGGTCTGCACTCTTGTGGGAGAAGAGGCTGGACTCTGCCCTTCTGAGCTGGGAATTTCTGGTTAAAGGTTTATAGTGCCTGAATATTTGAACTGTATCTTACTGAAATTGGTACACCTTGTTTGCTGTAGCATAGACTAGATCCAGGCCTGCTGAATCTAGCTTTGTTTATATGCTTGTTGTTTGTTTGCTTGTTATTTCCCTGGAATGCTAATTCCACCTAATCTGGCTTCTCAGCTTCTGTGGATCACTAGTGATATCTGCATTGCTTACTGTACTTATTTCCTTGTTTCACTTGAAAGAAAGTTACTGTTTGTCGTTTTTGCATTTAAGTTACCTGTAACACATTGCACTTAAGTTACCTGGCGCTTGCTCACTAAAGCAATTATATAAGTCAGCACTAAAAATTAAAAGCACTACACCCTCACTCCCCACTGGCCCTGGTTTTCAATTATTAAGGAATTCCCAATATTATTCTATCATGTCCAAAGGTCAGTTGTCAATCTCCTCTCCGGTCCAGCTGGTGAATCTGGGAATCTTGAGGCAATGTTACAACTGCCTCATGTACACAGACAACCCTCTCCTCCTCCCAACAAATTCCAACACATGTGAGAGATGCAACCATATAGCCAAACTGGAGGCTAAGCTCTCTCAACTCAGTACTGGCATAACCAGTCAGGAGGAGAAGGAAACCACACTCACTACAATTCCAGTCTCACATAGACCTACCACGACAGCAAACCAAACACATAATCACACAAAAACATACTCAGAGGCTCTAAATAAAGATCTGCTGAAGCAGCAGAGACCTCCAAAGCAGCCACCCAAGCAGCCGCTACCCCAAAACAAAACACGTGCAACACATATCTCACAAAGCCAATGTGCCAAACAGTCACAGCCCTTAAGACTAAACAACACACCTGATACACTTGTAATAGGTGACTCTATCGTCAGGCACACTGACGTCCCGCTCACCAGGCTGAACAAGGAGAGAGTCACGGTGAGCAGTCTGTTGGCCGCTAGGATCCACCACATAACACAAGCACTCAGGTCACTCCAAGGCAAGTACAAACATGACTCAGTCATTGTCCATGCTGGTGTGAATGACCTGAGACGTACCTCCCTGGACTACATGAAAAGAGACATAAAGGAGCTCTCTGAGCATGTAGCCCAGGCCGGTATGACCCTGACCTTGATTAGCATCTTACCCTCACCAAGAATGATGCCACAATATGAAGACAAGATGATCAATTTCAACAATTGGCTTAAGTACTGGTGTCATTCAAAGGGGATCCAATGCCTGTCAGCTTGGGATGATATGCTCGACAAGCCACGATGCTTCGCTAGGGACGGCTTGCACCTGTCACCCTGGGCTTCGGATATTGGCAAAGGCTCTTGCTACCCCATAGTGCCATTTTTAGGCAAGGCTCAAAAGACAAACCCACCTCCATAGGTATCACAAGGGATAAGAAACTAAGAGTAATGCTACTCAACGCCAGAAGTCTAAACCTCAAGCTGCACGCACTCGAAAATCTCCTTAGCATGGAGAACATCGATATCTGTGCAGTAACAGAAACCTGGTTCAGGGCTCCCGAGAGCACCCCAGCACTACCAGGTTATACCTCATACCATGCTTTTCGGCCCCAAAACTTGGACTGAACCACAAAAGGAGGGAGTATCGATATTCATCAAAGATACCCACACCTCCAGGTTGGTGGCAAAGCACGAAGCATCAGAGACTATCCATGTGCAACTAACAATAGGTAAAACTGCCTTCCAGTTTATAGCCTGCTACAGACCACCCTCCCAAACCCAGGAACCCCACTCGGCCTTCCTGAGAACACTGGAAAATATGAAGGTCTCTCCAAACACCATTATATTGGGAGACTTCAACTACCCAAACATAGACTGGGAGCATTACTCTAGCTCCAACACCCTAGCCCAAAGGTTCCTAGAATTTATAAACTCAAATGCTATGGAACAACTTGTTACCACTCCCACAAGAGGGGAAAACATACTGGACCTGATCATCACCAACATGGGGACTCTATGCTCCAGACCAGAAGTGTATCCCTCACTGGTAAGATCAGACCATAAACTAATCTCACTGGATATTCACATCCCGACCCCACCCCCTGCCCAGAAAACCACAGTGAAAAACTTTTCTAAAGCAAATTTCACACTCCTCAAAACTGAGGTGGAATCCTTCAAAGCCCGGGCCTGTGGAAAATCTGGCCCAGACCAGAATCCTTTATAAACGCATTCTATGAATACCTTCAGGAATGCATGGATCATCGATCCCAAATAAAACCAAGACCCAATCCTCCAAAGGCAGACGTCCTGTCTGGTGGACCCCAACCATAAACAAACTATACAATAGAAGGAGGAAGCTACTAAATGATAGAGCAAAATCCCAAAAGGGAAGGCATCACTGATCAGTATTAGCAAAAACTACGGGCACACATAAAATTGTCTAAGGCCAGCTTCGAGAGAAAAATTGCACAGGACACTAAGGATAATCACAAGGCTTTCTTTAGTTATGTTAGGAACTTGGGTGGTAATTCCCAGATATGCTCAGAATTAGTCCAAAATGACAAAAAATACACCGAACCCACAGACATTGCCAACATCCTAGCTGACAGGTTCAGCGCAAACTTCTCCCCCCCCCACCAAAAGGGCAAATATCTATCCCAGCAGAGTGCTGCCCCCCTGACATCTCAAATGCTCATGTAAGAGCCGCCCTCTCCAAAGCAAAAAACACAGCATCAATGGGACCAGATGGTGTCCCGGGCTGCGTCCTACATGAACTCCAAGAAGAGCTAAACCCAAACATAAAACTACTGTTCAATCTCAGCCATACTACAGGATATGTGCCCAAACAGTGGCGTACAGCAACAGTGGTCCCTCTCCATAAAGGTGGTGCCTCAACAGATCCTGGAAACTATCGCCCCATAAGCCTGACTAGCTTGGTCTGCAAAGCTATGGAAAGGATCATCATGAGCCTCATAAATAAAGATATTGGGGACCTACAAACACTGGATCCTACCCAGTTCGGCTTTGTTAAGGGCAGATCCTGCCTCTTAAACCTGGTTGATTTCTTTGAAACAGTCACCACGGCCATTGACGAGGGGAAGGTGGTCCACACAGCCTACCTGGACCTCGCAAAAGCCTTCGATACAATACCCCACTCGGGCATTATAGATAAGCTCGCCAGCTTAAATATAAACCCCTATGTCACTAGATGGATTGCAAACTGGCTCAAGGACAGAACCCACATGGTTAGAATTGCTGGAGCCATGTCCGACACCAAACCAGTTACAAGTGGTGTCCCACAAGGCTCAGTCCTGGGACCTCTCTTGTTTGGTATATATTTCTTGGAGGTATAGGCCAACCCGGAAGGACTGTGGCTGACCAAGTTCGCAGATGACTGCAAACTGGGCGCCATAATCGACTCTCCAGCCGACACAAGCATCCTCCAAAAGGGCCTCATAGAAACAGACAACTGGTGCCAGAGCCATGGCCTCAAGCTAAATGCCAAAAAGTGTATAGTCATCCCCTTTGGCAAAAACAAAGTGCCCACAAATTACCACATAGGTGGTAATCCATTAAGTACGGATAGAAGTAATTAGGGACCTGGGGACCCAAGTTGATAGCAATCTCTCATTTGACAACCACATGGCCAAAGTGTTTAGAAAAACATTTTATATAGCCCACCTAATCATGAAGGGATTCACATCTAGATCAGGGGAGGTCATCGTGCCTCTTTACTCATCCCTCATCAGGCCCATAACTGAGTACAATGCCCCTTCTGGGATGTACCTTACCAGACACCTGCAGCAACTGGAAAGACCCCAAAAGTACCTCACCAAGAGGATCAAAGGGCTCAAACAGATGCCATATGCTGCCCGGTTAAAGAAACTCCAGCTCTACTCAGTGGCATACCGCCTGTTCAGAGGCGATCTGTGCCTGACATATAAAGCCATGTCCAACCCGGAATTAATGGACATGCTGCACCTCAGAAAATCCAAATCCCATCGAGCCACGCGCTCAAGAGACTTGAACCTCAGCACTGAAATAAACAGGACATGCTGGAGGGACAGATTCATAACCCAGAGGCTCCCTTCACTCTTGAATAAAATCCCAGTCCAGGTTAGGCAGAGTCCCTCATTGACTCTCTTCAAGAGGAATCTTGATGAGTGGATGGGAGATCGTAGGTTTACCCCGGGTATCACTTCTGTGTCACTGTTAGACAGAGGCACAGTATACTAACCTCGAAAAAGGGCATAGCAAAATAAATTTAAAATGGGTGGCGAAAGCCAAACACATTCTGGCTAGGCTTATAAATGCCCTAGGGCAGATATCCTAGTATGAACCTATGAACCTATAAGCTACTAAGAGAGGCTGGAAGCTCTATGCCTTTACTCAGTGTGTTGCAGACTTACATGGAGATCTCTCTTGTCTTTTACTGCACCATTATAGACTTGATTGTCCTGAACTTCCTGTTTCTCTGTAATTCTAGTATCCCCACCAGGGGTAGAACAAGGGACTTAAATCTTCACAAAAAGATAAACAAAACCTAATACAGGGATAGCTTTATAACAAAGGGACTCCCAAATATCTGGCATAAACTTCCACTTAATGTAAGCAGTGCAACTCACTGTTGTTGTGTCTTTCGGCTTATCCCGGTTAGGAGTCGCCACAGTGTGAACTCCAGTCCACTAATGTTTGGTAGTGGATTTTTACGTGCCGAGTTACCAGCCCTGATGCACAACCTTCAACGAAGGCACGCCCATTCACACATGCCTCCACACAAAAGACACTCTAGCTGAGAATCGTACGCAACAACCTCTTGCTGTGAGGTGACAATGCTACCGCAGCACCACTACTGCGGGTCTTTAAATGTTAACTAAATGTATACATGAGTATCAACAAATTTACTCCAGGATTGACTGGTATGCCCCCTTGGAGAAAGGAGATACAGTTTGAGGGAGGGTACTGACAAGCTGTGAATAGTCATATGACTTAGTGGCATGAATATATACGTAATTTAGGCAAATGCTTTCTTTTTCTGCAGGAAATCTTTAAATCAAAATCTTACACCAAATAAGATGTTGGTAAACCTGAAGTGTCAGTCATCATCCCCTGAATTTGCACTTCACTTCCCAATAAATACTGACATAGCTTTACTCTTTCACCTTTCTTCAAAAGGGAAAGACTTTTAGCATTTTGTCAAAGTAGTGCTTTTGCCTGCATGTCTTCCATTAAGTCAGTGGCAGTTTGTCTGCTAACACAGGTAGTGAAAAAGAAGTAGGCAAATTCAGTTTGGGGGATGTCCTATTAATAAATGCGCTGGAGAGAAGGTTAGATATTACAACAGTATATTTCTGCACTCGAGTAAAGTAGTAGCAACTGGAAGAATCAAAGTATTCATATTTTTTGAGAATATTCTTCACTGTCTGTACCATACATTCCAGTTGCCCTTGTTACTCAATGTGACGTACCTGAATCTCCACTATTTCGTAAAGGTAAGAAAATCTTGGCTCACAATTTGTGGACAACTCTCTGATATTATTTGCTCAGGAATTTGATACCATGTATTTGAGTGGCACTGTTTTGGGGAATTTTAAATAATAGTCAACACCTATTGGAAAATGTGAACTCTCATACTGGGAGACGTTGTGTCCTTCTTTTAGCCAAGGAAGTGATAGAATGTCGAGTTAATAGTTCTAGTTTTTGGTTTTGATTCCGGAACATGTAAAAGGTCAGTATATGAGACCACAGGCCCAATCCTTGTATTTACTCTTTGCTAAATGTGACCAGTGTACCTGGATTAGAAGAATCTCACCACACTGAGTGGGGATGATGACTTTATTGCCTTTGTATAAGAGCTCTTGAATAGACAACGATTCATAGTGGTAGGGAAAGTGAAGATTGGTAAGATGTGGCTGCACATTCTCTGGCCATCCTGCCATGGCAATGCCCCTTAACAGCTGGCACTAAGTCATTTCTACTGCAGACCTTTAACTCTTTCAGCTTTTTATCAGGAATCAGTAACTGGGAAATTATCCAGAATATGTCCAGTTCTTCTAAAGTAAAACCTTTTTCTTATCCATATATTCTCCACTCAGGGTATCAGACGTGTTCATCACCTTACCACATTTGTATTGGACTCGAAAGTAATTTTTAAGCAAAGACTGTATCAGTCTTTGAAGATGTACAGGTAGTTTGGGTAATGGTTTCTTGAATCTACTTTGAAGGATTTATGGTCCGATTCCACTGCGGTACTCATAAATAGAAGTTATGTTCTTACCATAACGTTCCATGTTAGTTGTCTTCTTCTCGCCGCCTTCTTGCTGGATGGGTTCGAGCCGACCTCGGCTCGACTGCGGCCACTCTAAAGCTCGAGAGATGCTTCCACCGGCTCGAGGGTCACCTTAAATCCCACAATGCTAGGCGTTACCTCAGATCTCGCTTGTAAGCTAACCCAGCTTATATCAATAACAGTATAACTGTAAAAGGAATCCACCTCTAACAGCAGGAAGAAAAAGGGTGACCTACATCCTGAAAAAGAAAATATGCACAATAGCATATGACTAAGAAAGAGGTGGTAGAAAGAGAGGTCACGATCACAACTCCTCTAGGTCTGTCCAGGCCAGGGGGAAGGAGGGTGGGACGCAAGAAGAAGGCGAAGAAGACAACTAACATGGAACGTTATGGTAAGAACATAACTTCTATATGTTAAGTTGTCTATCTCGCCTTCATTCTTGCTGGATGGGACCGCGTCCCTAGCACCTTGTCCCGGGTGGCCTAACGGAACAGACTCCTGAGAACAGTGGAACCAAAATTAGCTCTATGCCTAGAAGCTAAATCCAACTTATAATGGGAAATAAAAGTGTGAGGAGTAGCCCAAGTAGCCGCTGCACAAATGGTGTCAATAGGCAGTCTGTCTTGGAAGGCTAAAGAAGTAGCCAAAGCTCTGGTGGAATGGGCTTTAGGTTTATTAGGCAGTTTTGGTGTCTAATCTCATAAACAAGGGTAATCAGAGATGTTAGCCATCTGGATAATGATACCTTTGAAACTGGAAGTCCTTTTCTGCTTTCATAGGAGACAAACAGCTGATCAGATTTTCTGAATTGTTTCGTCCTGTCCAAGTAGTACCTTAATTGACGATGAACATCCAGGCAGTGTAATTTTTGTTCAGACCTATTTGAATACTCTGGGAAAAGACAGGAGGTCAATGCTTTGGTTTAGATTTGATGCTGAAACCACCTTAGGCAAAAAGGACGGGTTAGTTCGTAAGGAAACTCTGTCCTTATGGAACAAAAGATAAGGAGAACGACAACTGAGTGCTTGAAGTTCTGAAATTCTTCTAGCTGATGTGATAGCCACCAGAAAGAGAGTTTTCCATGATAATAATTTCAAGGAACATGAAGCTGCAGGTTCGAAAGGGGAAAGAATCAAGGAAGCAAGAACTAAATTTAGGTCCCAAGGAGAAGGAGGATTTCTTATAGGAGGTCTGAGAAGAAAAACTCCTTTCAAAAGGCTTTGCAAAGTTTGTGGGACATTAGGGCAGATTCAGAAATGCCCACATGAAAATTAGAAATAGCTGCCAATTGAACCTTAAGAGTAGATGGAGATGAACCTGCATGGAAGAGTTCAGCTAGAAAATCAAGGACTAGTTGGATGGAAGCGGTGAAAGGATCTATGTCCTTTCCTTGTGCCCAATATGAGAAGCGTTCCACTTACTCAAATAAATCTTCGAGTGGAAGATTTATGGGAAGCTATCAATATATCTCTAACCGAGTGAGATAATTGAGGAAGCCTGGCTACGGTCGGAACTGGAGGAACCAAGCAGTGAGGTTCAGAGAGGGGAGGGAGGCGATGAAACTGACCCGACTGGTGGATCAAAGATCTGGAACTAGGTCCAGATGCCACGGTCGCTCCAAGAGAAAGCGATGTAGAAAGGGGAACCATACTTGTCGAGGCCAGTAAGGAGCAATGAGGATCAATGAGGCCTTCTGGCGATAGCTTTCTGTATTACTTGAGAGATCAGGGGAAAGGAGGAAATGCATACAGAAGTCCCGGGGCCAAACTTGGACTAGGCGTCTCTGCTGAGTTGGCCTGGTAAAGGGAATAGAGTGAAGTATTCTCTGCACTTGCTGTTTTGGGGAGTAGCAAAAGATCGCAGCAAGGCTGACCCCACTTGAGAAAAATCTCTCTCACTACAGAGTCTTTCAGAGACCACTCGTGAGGCATGAGTATAGCTCTGCTCAATTTGTCCATAATGTAATTGGACTTCCGAGGATGTGCGTTGCTATCAGAAAACGCTGAGAAGAAATAGCCCATTGCGACAGTCTGAGTGCTACGCGACACAGGGGGTAAGAATTGGATCCGACTTGATTGTTGATGTACCACAATACAGACATATTGTCTGTCTGGATTACTGTCGTTCCCAAGGGAAGAGAGTCTTGAAGGGCTTGCAACGCTAAAAGCACTGCTCTCATCTCCAGAACATTTATGTGCAAGTGGCATTAGTTTGGTTGCCATGTGCCCTGGACTGTCCTGCCCTGATAATGCCCCCACCCGATCAGGGAGGCATCCGTTGTCAGAGTAGCAACGGAGGAGGTGGAACAAATGGTCTTCCGACAGGAGCTGGGGAAGACATCCACCACAGGAGATGCTTTTGCACGCTGCGTGATCATAATGGTGTGAGACATTGGGAGTTCCTGGTATGACCATTGAGAAAAAAGCATCCACTGAAGGATCCGCATGTGGTATCTGGCCAATGGGAGGAGAGGTATGGCCGCTGCCATGATTCCCAACACCTTTAGAACTAACCTGGCTTTGGCTCTGTTGTTGCTGAGAAGAAGTGACACCAATTTGTGAATGTCTGATATCCTTTGGTTCGTTAGCGTTGCAGACATGTTTATAGTATCTAAATTTGCCTGTATGTAGGTAATAGTGCGACAAGCGACAAAACAGACTTTTCGCAATTTGTTGAAATACCCAGTTTTTGACAAGCGAAAAGTATAATCTCTGGCCATCAGAAGGAGATGCTTGGTGGGAGCTGTGAGAAGCCAGTCGTCCAAATATGGAAACACCTGGAATCCTTGTCGTCTCAGGTGAGAAGCTACCACTGCCATGCATTTGGTAAACACCGGGGGCAGTGGTGAGACCAAAGGGCAGGGCCCTGAATTGAAAATGACTGGTTCCCAGCCTGAAGCGGAGGAATCTTCTGGAGCATCTGTTCATTTTATGTGATAGTACGCATCCTGAAGGTCTATAGAGCACATCCAGTTTCCTTTCCCAATAGGGAGAATGGATTGCAGCGTGACCATCGAAATCTTGTTTTCTTGACTGATCTGTTCAAGATACTGAGATCCAAAATTGGTCTCCAGTCCCTGTTTTCTTTGGAACCAAAAGAACCTTGAGTAGATTCGGATCCTTGTTGGTCTGCTGACACTGGCTGAATTGCTCTTTTTGCAAGCAGTTTGAAATTTCCAAAGCTGCTATATCCCTTTGAGCGGGTGGAACATCTGGAAGGGATCTTTTGACTGATTTGGAAAAGCGAAGAAAGGGGATAGAATAGCCTTCGGAAATGATGGACTGTACCCATTTGTCTTGAGTCAGGATAGCCAGGCTTCTGGGTACAGTGACAATCTTCCCCCGGCTGCCTCCGAAGGTGGGCAGCGGGCAACACCTCAGGGATGCTGAAAGGGCTAGTCAGGTAAGCCTTCTCGATTGTCCTGGTGATGAGGACCCTCCCTTCCCTTAGGGCGTCGTCTAGCATTGTTATTCCCACCTCTGCCTCTGGTAGGGAAGCTTGACTCTGTCGTCAGGGCGAAGTCCCTTGAGCTTGTTTCACGGAACCACATCTTCCCACCCTTCTGTCCTTTGGTGTAAGGCCTAGAAGTAGTCCAAAAACGGACTCCGACTGCAGAAAGGGTCTTGCCATCAGTCTCGCACCTAGTCAGGGTTTCTTTCACTTGAGGACCAAAGAGATGATCCATCAAAAGGAGTTCATGAAAGGCGTCTTAAAGGTTCCATAAAGTTGCATAGCCGCATCCAAGTGCCTCGTAAGGCTACCCCTGTCCCTATGGTTTGCTACTGCTCCATCGGCATAGTAAAAGCCTGGAGGCTGATGAATTAATAGCACTGCCTCTTAATCATGCTTGATTTCTTTGAAACAGTCACCACGGCCATTGACAAGGGGAAGGTGGTCCACACAGCCTACCTGGACCTCGCAAAAGCCTTGATACAACACCCACTCGGGCATTATAGATAAGCTCGCCAGCTTAAATATAAACCCCTATGTCACTAGATGGATTGCAAACTGGCTCAAGGACAGAACCCACATGGTTAGAATTGCTGGAGCCATGTCAGACTCCAAACCAGTTACAAGTGGTGTCCCAAGGCTCAGTCCTGGGACCTCTCTTGTTCGGTATATATTTCTCGGAGGTACAGGCCAACACGGAAGGACTGTGGCTGACCAAGTTCGCAGATGACTTCAAACTGGGTGCCATAATCGACTCTCCAGCCGACACAAAGCATCCTCCAAAAGGGCCTCATAGAAACAGACAACTGGTGCCAGAGCCATGGCCTCAAGCTAAATGCCAAAAGTGTATAGTCATCCCTTTGGCAAAACAAAGTGCCACAAATTACCACATGGGTGGTAATCCATTAAGTACAGATAGAAGTAATTAGGGACCTGGGGACCCAAGTTGATAACAATCTCTCATTTGACAACCACGTGGCCAAAGTGGTTAGAAAAACATTTATATAGCCCACCTAATCATGAAGGGATTCACATCTAGATCAGGGAGGTCATTTGTGCCTCTTTACTCATCCCTCATCAGGCCCATAATTGAGTACAATGCCCCTTTTTGGGATGTACCTTACCAGACACCTGCAGCAACTGGAAAGACCCCAAAAGTACCTCACCAAGAGGATCAAAGGGCTTAAACAGATGCCATATGCTGCCCGGTTAAAGAAACTCCAGCTCTACTCAGTGGCATACCGCCTGTTCAGGCGATCTGTGCCTGGCGTATAAAGCCATGTCCAACCGAATTAATGGACATGCTGCACCTCAGAAAATCCAAATCACATCCGAGCTACGCATTCGAGAGACTTGAACCTCAGCACTGAAATAAATAGGACATGCTGGAGGACAGATTCATAACCCAGAGGCTCCCTTCACTCTGGAATAAAATCCCAGTCCAGGTTAGGCAGAGTCCCTCATTGACTCTCTTCAAGAGGAATCTTGATGAGTGGATGGGAGATCGTGAGTTTACCCGGGTATCACTTCTGTGTCACTGTTAGACAGAGGCACAGTATACTAACCTCGAAAAAGGGCACAGCAAAATAAATTTAAAATGGGTGGCGAAAGCCAAACACATTCTGGCTAGGCTTATAAATGCCCTAGGGCAGATAGCCTAGTATGAACCTATGAACCTATAAGCTACTAAGAGAGGCTGGAAGCTCTATGCCTTTACTCAGTGTGTTACAGACTTACATGGAGATCTCTTTTGTCTTTTACTGCACCATTATAGACTTGATTGTCCTGAACTTCCTGTTTCTCTGTAATTCTAGTATCCCCACCAGGGGTAGAACAAGGGACTTAAATCTTCACAAAAAGATAAACAAAACCTAATACAGGGATAGCTTTATAACAAAGGGACTCCCAAATCTCTGGCATAAACTTCCACTTAATGTAAGCAGTGCAACTCACTGTTGTTGTGTCTTTCGGCTTATCCCGGTTAGGAGTCGCCACAGTGTGAACTCCAGTCCACTAATGTTTGGTAGTGGATTTTTACATGCCGAGTTACCAGCCCTGATGCACAACCTTCAACGAAGGCACGCCCATTCACACATGCCTCCACAAAGAAGCCACTCTAGCTGAGAATCGAACGCGACAACCTCTTGCTGTGAGGTGACAATGCTACTGCAGCACCACTACCGCGGGTCTTTAAATGTTAACTAAATGTATACATGAGTATCAACAAATTTACTCCAGGATTGACTGGTATGCCCCCTTGGAGAAAGGAGATAAAGTTTGAGGGAGGGTACTGGCAAGCTGTGAATAGTCATATGACTTAGTAGCATGAATATATACGTAATTTAGGCAAATGCTTTCTTTTTCTGCAGGAAATCTGTAAATCAAAATCTTACACCAAATAAGATGTTGGTAAACCTGAAGTGTCAGTCATCATCCCCTGAATGTGCACTTCACTTCCCAATAAATACTGACATAGCTTTACTCTTCCACCTTTCTTCAAAAGGGAAAGTTTTTTAGCATTTTGTCAAAGTAGTGCTTTTGCCTGCATGTCTTCCATTAAGTCAGTGGCAGTTTGTCTGCTAACACAGGTAGTGAATATATGAAAGTAGGCAAATTCAGTTTGGGGGATGTCCTATTAATAAATGCGCTGGAGAGAAGGTTAGATATTACAACAGTATATTTCTGCACTCGAGTAAAGTAGTAGCAACTGGAAGAATCAAAGTATTCATATTTTTTGAGAATATTCTTCACTGTCTGTACCATACATTCCAGTTGCCCTTGTTACTCAATGTGACGTACCTGAAACTCCACTATTTCGTAAAGGTATGAAAATCTTGGCTCACAATTTGTGGACAACTCTCTGATATTATTTGCTCAGGAATTTGATACCATGTATTTGAGTGGCACTGTTTTGGGGAATTTTAAATAATAGTCAACACCTATTGGAAAATGTGAACTCTCATACTGGGAGACGTTGTGTCCTTCTTTTAGCCAAGGAAGTGATAGAATGTCGAGTTAATAGTTCTAGTTTTTGGTTTTGATTCCGGAACATATAAAAGGTCAGTATATGAGATCACAGGCCCAATCCTTGTACTTACTCTTAGCTAAATGTGACCAGTGTACCTGGATTAGAACAATCTCACCACACTGAGTGGGGATGATGACTTTATTGCCTTTGTATAAGAGCTCTTGAATAGACAACGATTCATAGTGGTAGGGAAAGTGAAGATTGGTAAGAAGATGTGGCTGCACATTCTCTGGCCATCCTGTCATGGCAATGCCCCTTAACAGCTGGCACTAAGTCATTTCTACTGCAGACCTTTAACTCTTTCAGATTTTTATCAGGAATCAGTAACTGGGAAATTATCCAGAATATGTCCAGTTCTTCTAAAGTAAAACCTTTTTCTTATCCATATATTCTCCACTCAGGGTATCAGACGTGTTCATCACCTTACCACATTTGTATTGGACTCGAAAGTAATTTTTAAGCAAAGACTGTATCAGTCTTTGAAGATGTACAGGTAGTTTGGGTAATGGTTTCTTGAAGCTACTTTGAAGGATTTATGGTCAGATTCCACTGCGGTACTCAACTATAATCCATGGAATGTTTGACGTCTGAAGACTATGGCAAGACTCTCTTTTTTAGTCTGTGCATAAACCTGTTAATGCTGTGGAGTCATACACTATTGTTCTATCATTTTGTAATAGCACTGCATGAAGAGCTTCTTGAATGGCATCTAAATACAAAGTAGGTTGTGTCTGGTAAAATGGATATGACCCCACAAAGGTAAGACTATATCAGATGCTTAGTAATGTGCTTTCTTGTGTCCCTAGCCTTAATGCTTTTATTTGGTGGTGTTTCTGTTTGCTCATTTTTACCAGAGGCTATCTTCACTGGCCATGTGTTCTACAGCATTTTGTTGCTATTTTTAATGTTTTTAGCAGATTTAAGTTTATTTTTTTATCTTTTTTAAATACAGCCCTTATTTTGACACAGTTCCAACTCATACTTGTTGGCTGAATGGAATCTCATTCTACATATGGCAATCACTTTTTCAGTATCATGTTTGCTTCCAATAAACTCACTCGACACACACAAATCAGTTTTTCAGTATCATATTTGCCTCCTTGAATAATCTAACTCTTAGCTATGCATTTCTAATTTTATACGCAATTCTTTCTATGATCAGTAGAGCAATCAAATTACCAAACTTGCATTTTTGGACTGTGTTTAAGAACAGTGACACAAACATCTGTTGACACTAGCACCTTGTTTTCTAGTGAAAAATAAATGCCTCAGATATGGTTGATTACTTTGTGGATTGTAGTATGCCTGGAAATTGTCTTTTAAGAATTTTTTTTATCTCCCCTCTACTCTGAAGGTAGAAAAGTGTCAAATACCTGGAAGAATTTCTAACCAGACACTGAGTACTGCATAATGTATTTTTATTTGTTTTTCTAGATATAATCACAATAACGTACAGCTCAAGACATTGAATCCACAATTTCCAGTTTTCAGATGGGGTCCTCTGTAGCTTCAGAGTCATTAGTTCATAGTTACTAGCCTTTCAGTTCATAGGACCATTGAACCATTGAGTAACCTAGCTCAGATTCCCAGTTGCCCTTAAGCACTGTCTCGTTAAATGACTTACCAACTGCCAGACTGGTTGCATAGTCCTGTAGAGTCAAAAACTGAATAAATGCATCTGAAAAAAATGGCAGTTCAGTGGAGTACAAAACAATAAATACTTCAAGACCAAGATTTGAGACTGAGAAATAATCCACTTACCAATAGTTAATAAATATACAAAAATGCAGAAGAATGAGACTAATGCAGACTTCTAAATATTAACATTTTTGTAGTTGTCCTGTTATTACCCATGGATGTGTTACAATAAAAGCCTCAATGGAAAGCACATAACTTTGTAGAACCTACTATGGGGTTACAAAAATGAGCAGCACAGTTAATTTTTATTTTACTTTATTTATATGAACTGGACTACCAGGACTCCTTTTCAGTCATGGCCTTGCTGCATAATAAAAACACACATACAATGGAATGTACGGCTCTTTAGCTCAAATAGTATACACATTTTAACCACATTTCTGCTTCATTTTTCTAATGTATCAGGTACAAACAAGCCTAAATACATTTTCTTTATTTTAAATTTTTAACAGAATAATTTCAGTATAACTCATATAGTCCTTTTCTTGAACTTTAACATGTGCATTAAAAATAGCTGGTTACTTCAAACTCAAAAGAGCCAAAAATGTTCACAAATAAAACAATTTCAGAATTCACAGTACCTGAAACACAGATTTAACTTAGTCATGATAGCAACCTCCTAACTAGACTATCGCAGGAACTTATAGGTAACTCTAGTTTTACTTTATTTCTCCAGGATACTCAAGATTCAGTACTATCTTCATAGTGGACTCTCCTTCCTATTAATTTCTGACGTCATTCATCAGAGACTGCTGTTTCAGTTTAATATTCACTTCCACACTAGGCATCTTGATTGAAACACTTTCTGTACCTTCTTAACCCCTCAGCTCAGGCTGTCTCCTACAGCCAATCCCATGAGGACCTCTTCCTCACACTGCTCAAAAGGGTACCGTATAGTACCTTCACTGCAGAATACTAATGGCCTAACTTTCTTTAGACTATGTGTTTTTAACAGCATGTTCCACTATAGGCTTTCTGCAAGGAGCACCTTAACTTGTCCTACAATTTCCTGTTAAAAAAATAAAGAAACTGTATTTTTTAATTTATTTTTTTAATACAAAATTTAATTCTACCATTACTGATACCTTCCGAGGTGCTCTAAAAAATCAGTATACCCTGCTTGCACTATATACACTCCATACTGTATAAGATGATCACTCCTTATTACACATTATCCTGGCTTCTGCAGAAAGCAGAAACTCAAAAAAGTGGCTCATTTTTGTTCTAAGTTAACATGTGATCTTGGTGTTCTGAAAATGTATTTAGTGTTTTGTTTGAGGGTTTTCATTAAAAGAAAAAGTCTTGAAAAATGTGACATAGGTTTAAATGGAGATGAAAAGAAGCAATGGTATAAAAGACCAGCCTGCCAAACATTAGTGTGTGCATGTAAGACAAAAGTTGGAAATGTATTAAAAACACTGTCATGTATTTTAGGAGGGAACAGTAGCTTTTTTATCATAATGGCTACGCTAGCCATGTTATCTTGGAATGTACATGTCCTTTCCAGTACAGGAAAAATAAAAAGCGTATTGAATTATATTAAGAAATGGAGAGTGCAAATAGCAATGCTGCAGGAAATGTATTTGGAAAGAAATGAGCATGTGAATTTGATAAATAAAGGATTTCAGGATAGATATTCAGCAGAATATCAGGGGAAAAGGAAAAGTGCAGTAATAACACTGATTGCTCGAGGAGCTCCAACAGTGATAGAAGAGGGGACAAAGGACAAAAATGTCAAATTTGTGGTAGTAAGAGCCTGAGGGCAAAGGAGGATTATGCTGGCATGTATTTATATTCCACCAAAAGCTGCCATTATGGAGCTTAAGAAAATTTGGTTGAAATTATCAGCTTTCAGTAGGGAATACTACTTATAGTTGGGGAGTGGAACTTGATTTACAATAATGAGAATGTATCAGAAGGACTTAGAAGGGAGAATATAACAAAAAAAGAAGTTATGTACTCACCATAACGTTCCATGTATGTAGTCCATCTCGCCGAACATTATTACATGTGGGTTCAGAGCCGATCCTCGGCTCCAACTCGGCTGCTTAGAAAGCCTGAAAACTTCTGAATGGCTCGTGGCTAATGGGTATCCCATGATGCATGCACACATTCCCCAGATCTTGTTTGCTACTAGTCTACCAGAATCAGACATGAAAAAGGAACAAAGGTCCGGAAAAATAAACTGTAATAAAAGGAGCCCTTATGGCAAAAAAACACTATAGAAAGGGAAAAAAACTGTATCCAGACCCTCCAGGAAGGGGGCTGGTGGGTGGGTTCATAATAATGTTCAGCAAGCTGGACTACATACATGGAACGTTATGGTGAGTACATAACTTCTTTATGTTATGTAGTCCTATCTTGCCTCCATTATTACATGTGGGACAGCGTCCCTAGCATCTTGAATGGGTGGCTCACTGGAAGATACTCCTGAGTACCGTGGAACCAAATGAAGCTCTACCCCTGGAAGTTAAATCCAATTTATAATGGGAAATGAAGGTATGAGGGGTAGCCCACGTTGCTGTTGCACAAATACTATCAATAGGTGTCCTGGCTTGGAAAGCAGCAGAAGTAGAGAAGGACCTGGTGGAATGCGCTTTAACTTTAAA
Source organism: Protopterus annectens (assembly GCF_019279795.1). NCBI lineage: Eukaryota > Metazoa > Chordata > Ceratodontiformes > Protopteridae > Protopterus > Protopterus annectens. The sequence goes on along the minus strand of NC_056733.1, from coordinate 75,384,997 downwards.
GGGTAACTCCTTTCCTTGAGAACTGTAAATAAAGGAAATACAACTAGAGATCCAGTTCAAAAGTGTAACCTTCGAAACTGGCAAGCCCATTCTCGCCTCAGCAAAGGAAATAAACAGCTGTTCCGATTTTCTAAATTCCTTGGTCTGATGGATATAGAAACGTAGTTGCCTGTGAACATCCAATTGGTGGAATGTATACTCTGCTTTGTTGGAGTGATTAGGTAAGAACACTGGCAATTCAATTGTTTGGTTTAAGTGAAATTGAGAACAAACTTTAGGAATAAAGGAAGGGTTGGTCCGGAGAGAGACCCTATCTTTGTGAAAAATTAAGTATGGAGGTTTAACAGACAGAGCTTGTAATTCAGAAACTTGCCTGGCTGAGGTTATTGCTACCAGAAAAAGAGTCTTCCAAGACAGAAACTTCAACCGACAACTATGGGCTGGCTCAAAGGGTCACAGAGTAAGTCTAGACAGAACTAAATTCAGGTCCCAAGGTGGAATGGGGTCTTGTACAGGAGGTCTCAACATCGTGGAACCCTTAAGAAAGGATTTGCACAGTTTGTGAGACATAAGACTGGAATCATTAATCCCCACATGAAAATGAGATATTGCTGCTAGTTGAACTCTGAGTGTAGCAGCCACTGAACCGTGGTGAAAGAGTTCAGAAAGAAACTCTAGAACAATAGTAATGGGGGCTTTAAATGGATCAACTTCTCTATTGTGTGCCCATATGGAAAATCAATTTTCTGGTCGAAGGCTTGTGAGAAGAGGTAATAATATGAGTTACAGCTGGAGACAAATCATGAAGCCTGACTAGTGATGGAACTGGAGCAGCCATGCTGTCAGTTTGAGAGTGTGGAGACTGGGGTGAAGAGAACCTGGTATGTGTCAGGAGGTCTGGCACTAGGTCTAGCGTCCATAGGCAATCCAGGTGAGGTCCGGGAAAAGGGAACCAAATCTGATGAGGCCAGTAAGGGGTGATGAGGATCATCTTGCTTCCCAACAGCATTGCTTTCTGTATGACCTTGGAGATGAGTGGAAAAGGAGGAAAAGCATAAAGGAGTCCCTGGGCCAATCGTGGACTAGTACATCTCTTGGAGACTCCCCCAGAGGGGGAATAAGAGAGAAAAAGGTGCTGCATTTGGTGTTGATGGGATTGGCAAAGAGGTCGCAGCAGGGTTGTCTCCACTTGTAAAAGATCATGCTGGCTATTTTCTGGTTCAAGGACCATTCGTGAGGTAACAAAATTGCCCTGCTTAGCTTGTCCGCTATTACGCTGGAAGTCCCTGGGATATGCGTTGCAACGAGAAAGCATTGGGAATAAATCACCCAATCCCAAACTAGCATGGCCTCTCGACACAAGCGGTATGATCTGGTTCCCCCTTGTTTGTTTAGATACCAGACAACCGACAAATTGTCGGTCTGGATAGCTATCGTCCCTAGAGGGAGAAAGTCGTGAAGTGCTTGCAATGCTAGAAGCACCACCCTCATCTCTAGGACATTGATATGCAGATGGGCCTCCTGCTCTTGCCATGTGCCTTGGACAGTCCTGCCAAGATAATGCCCCCCCCACCCTGATAGGCATCCGTGGTCACAGTGGCAACGGGTCGGTGCAGTACAAAGGGAGTCCCAGTGGTAAGATGACCTGATTGAATCCACCAACGTAGGTCCTTTTTGCAAGAATCTGTAATCAGGATCTGATGATGTAGGGGCAACTGTTGAAACGACCACTGGGATGACAGGAGCCATTGGAGTATTCTCATATGTAGTCTTGCTAAAGGTACCAAAGTTATGGTTGACGCCATAGTCCCGAGAAGCTGCAACACCACCTTCGCTTTGACTCTTTGAAGGGGAAGTATTCTGAAAATTTGTTGCACAAGATTCTGTATTCTGCCTGTAGGCAGTCTGGCTGACATCTCAACCGTGTCTATGTTTGCTCCTATAAAAGTTATAGACTGAGTGGGCAAAAAAAAGAGGATTTTTCCCAGTTTATCGAGATTCCCAACTGGGAACAGAGCTTGATTGTGGAATCTCTTGATTGAATTAGGCGATGCCTGATGGTGGCGGTCAGGAGCCAATTGTCCAGGTATGGAAAGACTTGGATTCCCTGACGCCGCAAATGAGCTGTGACTACTTGCATGGGTCTCAACCCTCAGCTTCATGGGTGTCACCTCCATTTCATTAAGATAGATCGTGGAAGGCATGGCAGCAGACTCCCGATGCCATGGAACCAGGAGAGAGGGGGGCAATTTCTCTCATCCCCCTAAGGAAAAGAGTTTTATCTAAGGGTTTACCTGTTGATGCCATGGTGGTGGCGGCCACTGAAGGAGCTAGCAGGGGCACTTCTTCTATCCATCACTAACAAGGAATCCCAGGCACGCAGGATATGGATAGGGCGTATCTTCTCTCTCTCTCTTCAGAGCACTCAGTCGGCACAAGAGCTATCTATCACATTTTACATGCACTTGGTGAACACCCAGGGGGCTGTGGTGAGACCAAAGGGCAGCGCCCGAAACTGGTAATGATTGGCTCCCAGCCGGAAGCGTAGGTAGCTCCTTGATGCTTTGTCCATCTTTATGTGTTATTAGGCATCCTGGAGATCTATTAAGCACATTCAGCTGTCTCTCCCCAACAAAGGGAGTATGGATTGTAGAGTGACCATTCGGAACTTGGACTTCTTTACATGCTCACTTAACCTGCTTCAGTCTAAGATGCGTCTCCAGTCCCCTGTTCTTTTTGGAACTAAAAAGAACCTGGAGTATGTTCCGAATCCTGTCTGGTCTGCTGGGACCTTTTGGATGGCTCTTTTTAATAGCAGCTTTTCTATCTCTATAGCTGCTTGATCCCTGTGGTTGGGTGGTACATCTGGGATCCTTTTGGGAGGACGTGGAGGATGGGAAAAGGGTATAGAGTAATCTCTGGTAATGATGTCTTGTACCCACTTGTCTCGAGTGAGATTTAGCCAGGCTTCTGGGTACAAGGACAGGCGACCTCCGACCGGCTCCAGAGATGCACAGTTGGGTACCACATCAGGAACGCTGATCGGGATGGTCACGAAAGGAATCATGACCTCCCTGATTTTGTGGGCCTCCCATGCCTCTAGGGCGGCGTCTACCATTATTTCCTCCTCCCCTGCCTCTGAAGGAGGAATCGCTTTGTGTGTTCTTGAAAGGTCTCTGTGATTTCTTGAACCACATTTTGCTGCTCTTTTGACCTTTAGGGTAAGTTCTAGAAGGAACGGTAAAACGGACTCCCATGACAGAGAGAGTCTTTCCTTCCTGCTCACACCCGGTGAGGGTATCTTTCACCTTGGGTCCAAAAAGAGAGGATCCGTCCATGGGAGCATTGGTGAACGTAGACTTAAAAGGCTCAGCAAAGTTGCATAGACACATCCAGAAATGTCTCCTTAATGAGACTCCTGAACCCGCCGCCCTACTCGCACCATCAGCTGCATACGAGATCAGCCGCATGGAGGAGTTAACAATAGATGTGAGGGTAGCCAACTGAGCCGACACTGTAGATGGGACTGCTTCGGTCGAGGTACCCTGAAGAGTATCTCCTAACTCCTTTAGGAGATCTCTCTGAAGTCTCGTAAAATGTGATAGATAGCTCAGCGATCAGAGTGTAAAAGCTTCTGAAGAGAAGATACGCTTCCCGTACCTATCCATCGTCTGGGATTCCTTGTTAGGTGGATGGATAGAAGTAGTCTCTGCTAGCTCCTTCTTAGTGGCCGCCACCACCATGGCATCAACAGGTAAACCCTTAGATAAAAACTCTTTGTCCTTAGGGATGGAGAGAATTTATTCGGCCTCTCGGGGACCTGTTCCATGGCATCGGGAGTCTGCCATGCCTTCTGACTCACGAGATCTAGCAATTCATGAAATGGAGGTGACACCCATGAAGCTGAGGGTTGAGACCCAAAAGCCTTCAGGTACACTGACTCCTCATTGGAAGGGGTAATGGTGGGCCAGCTGCCTCTCTGCCTGAGGATCTCCAAAATGTCTGCAAAGGAGACATCTTCAGAGGACAATTTAGGGGACCCCTCCGACTCATCGAGGTCAGTGTCAGATGTGACAGACTCATCAGGGGAGTCTACATGCTTCCTCTTACGTGATCTCTTCCAAGGGGGCTCCTCAGTGGGTTCTTCTGGGGAGGTCTCGGAAGATTGGGGACCACCCAAACAGGGGTCCTAAGGCTGTGAGTCTCTACCATCCCGGGGGAGAGAGGATGCTGAGACCATAATCGGCGCTTGAGGGAGTATAGCATCGGTACTCCTAGGTGGTACTAATGAACTATCCAACATGCTTCTCATCTTCACGAAAACCGATTCCTCCGGCTCTGAACGACACCCCAGCTCAGAGGAGAGCATACGCACCGATGGCTCCAAAGGAATCGGCTCAGAGAACGATGGAGGGTCCGAGCTCACTTGGGCCGATGCACCAAGAGGAAGACTCGACACTGAAGAGGTTCGGTTCCATGTGTCCCCCATGGGCCCGACCGAAGAGCTTCGGACCCTAGACACTTCGGATGGTGCCGACAGCGTCAGAGTGGGGCTTGGCTCCGAGACAACCACCTAGGGTGCTGGAGCCGAGGACACCACTATAGTCTGTACTGACAGCATTGGCTCCAAAGGCCCAATCTGGGTTGGAGGAGGAAACAGAACAGGGACGGTAACAGGAGTAGGCTCCGAGACAGAAGTGGTCAGAGCCAATAAAAATTTTGGCAAGGCCGACGACTTAAGGAGTCTGAGCACCACTCTCTCGATGTCTTCTTCAGAAAAGCTCCTGGAGGATCTGGAGGACAGAGTTGGAGACCTCACTCTCTGTAATACAGGTGATTTTAAAGTAGGGGAGACTGGTGGAATGTCTGTAGACCGGCTCCGAAGAGGACTACTGGTGATGGGCACTAAAGCACTGGGTGCTGACACTGCAATGTCCGTGTCCAGAATCTCGATCAGCTCTGAGGACAGTGGAGCCAAAGAGACAGAGACCATCTCTGATTTAGGTAACTTCTGTGGAGGTTCAGAGACAGAAGTTGAGGCTGGAGAAGACCTTTTGAAGGTCTTGCCCTTATCTTTACTGGAAGAATGCGACCTAGCAGAGGACCTTTTAGAATCAACTTATTCTTCCGTTCCTGGAGCACTCTAGGACTAAAGGAATGGCAAAAGAGACAAGTCTCCTGAAGATGTATGGCCCCTAAACAGTACACACAGATGCTATGTCCATCAGTGATGGACATTTTTTGAAAGCATTTAGTACACTTTTTAAATCCTGGCTGTTTATGCTCTTTATGTTCCTTAGACATAATGGCAGTCTCAATAGGCGATTGAAGAGAAAAAGCAACGCACTCACTCAACAAGAGAGGAACTAGATCCTCTAACTTCAACAGATCTAGCCCTATTTCTCACAACAAACAACCGAGGGAAGTTTTACTAGGTTCTCTAACTTAAACGAACCTAGTGAAAAGGAAAGGGGAACAGACTAATACCTTTAATTAAGTAAAACGGTTTATTAAAACGCACACACTCACGGGAACACACACATAAAAAAGGCCAACAGGCCCAAAATTTTAAAGCAGAAAAGTCAAATCCAGGAAAAAGTCAAGTCCGGTTAAATTGACACAATCAGTTATCACAGTAAGGCTAACAGCAATAAGAAAAGCACTTCAAAAGAAGTTAAAAAAACTTCTAACAATCAGAATAATAAAGAACTAAATCGCTTAGCCACGGCCAACCAAAAAAAGCGTCCGACTGAAGACGCGGCAAACGAGATCTGGGAATGTGCGCATGCATCATGGGATACCTATTAGCCACGAGCCAATCAGAAGTTTTCAGGCTTTCTAAGCGGCCGAGTCGGAGCCGAGGATCAGGTCCGAACCCACATGTAATAATGGAGGCGAGATAGGACTACATAACATAGGGTAGATTTCTGAAGAAAGTTATGAAAATATTTGGTATGGAAAATATGAATTCAGTAGTAAGAACTTGGGCAGAATTTACATATTATTCTCTAAGGTAGAAGAAATGGGCTAGACTGGATAGAAAGTCACAGGAGCATGTGAATTTTATTGAAAGCTTAAACACTCATCCAATAACTGCTTCTGATCAAACAATAATAAAAACTAAGATATGCAGAGTAATGAAGTAAAAATGAGACACTGGCACTTCCCACCTACCTGTTAAAAGACAGGAATTTAAGAAATGTGTAGTGGAAGCTTTTCAAGAGTTATTAGAAGATAGAAATTTCTTCAGAAGAAATAGCTAATGAGTGGGATAAAATAAAAATGGAGTTTAAAAACAGGGTAGAAATAAAAGAGAGAGTGATATGGCTAAAAAGTAATACTAATTATTTAGAGGAGCTGACGGTTAAAGTATTGCATAATAAGGAGAATATTAAAGAAGAAGAAGCACAACTGCAGAGTGCTAAACAGAAAACGAGAGAGCATTTGGATAATATACATGAGTTTAGAAAGCTTGCTGTTAAGCAAATATTTTTAACAACAACTCCAGCGAACAAAAACGTTTAACACAATGACTTAGGCAACAGAAAGTAGAAAAGGTCATCATCAAACTTAAGGAGCCTACAACAGGAGATATTTTGGAAAATTTTATGAAAAATTGTATAAAGCAATGGAATGCTGAAATCAAGAAAGAATACAAATGGAAATATTTATGGAAGACTTAAGTATGACAAGATTATTGCCAGATGAGGCTCAACAACTAATAGTTAAGATAGGTGAAAATGAGAAAAATAGCAATATCAATTTGCTGTAAAGTCTATAAGAACAGATGGTATTCCTGTGGAAGTTTCGAAGTTAGGAGGGAAGAAAGTCAAAAAGATCTAGATGATTTTGTTCAACAGCATTTTAAAAACAGGGGACCACCAATATCTTGGAAGGAAGCAGTGGTGGCTGTATTATCCAAAGATGGTAAGAACCCATTAGAACAAGCTTCATATAAACCAATTTAAATTTTAAACCATGATTATACAGCATGCATGACTACAGTAGCTAAAAGACTAAGAAAGATGTTGCCAAAATTGATAGATACAGTTTCATAGATGGGTACTAGGCTATTGGCCCAAGGGCTTAAGTAAGCCTAGCCAACAAGGTTCCCTGGCTTACACCACCCAAGAAAGTTATTTTCCTGTGCCCCTGTCGAGCAGAGCCACAGAAGTGGTCCCCGGGGTGTATTTCCTGTTTCCCACCCACTCATCAAGATTTTTCCTGAAGAGTGCTAATGAGGAACTTTGCTTGACATAGATGGGTAGCTTGTTCCAGAATATGGGAAGTCTCTGGGACAGGAATCTATCCCTCCAGCATGTCCTGTTTATTGTGGTGACAAGGTTTAGGTCCCTAAAGTGTGTAGCTGGGAGGGATTGGGATTTCTATAGGTGTGACATGTCCAACAGCTCTGGGTATGACATAGCTTTATATGTTACGCAGAGATCACCTCAAAGAAGGTGATATACTACAGAGTAAAGCTGGAGTTTTTTGAGACTGTCAGTGTAGGGCATCTGTTTGAGGCCAGTAATCCTCTTTATGAGGTACTGCTGTGGCCTTTCCAGCTGCTGCAGATGTCTTGTGAGGTACATTCCAAAGGGGGCATTGTACTCTATAATGGGTCTAATGAGTGTCGAGTAGAGGGGAACAATGACCTATTTTTTTTTTCCTGGATGAGAAGCCTTTTATGATGAGGTGTGCCACGTAGGAGGACTTCCTGACTACTGTGGTGATGTGATTATCAAAGGAGAGACTACTGTCCACCTGGGTCCCAAGGTCTCTTATCACACATTCGGCGTTAAGCAGACTGACGCCTATGTGGTAGCACATGGGTACAGAGTTTTTACCAAAGGGGATGACAATGCACGTTTTAGCATTGAGCTTGAGGCCATGGCTCTGACAGCAGGCATCTGTCCCAGTGAGGCCTTTCTGTAGGATGTCCACATCATCTGGGGACTCGAATATAGCTCCTAGTTTGCAATCATATGCGAAATTCATTAGCCAGAGGCCTTCTGTGTTAGCCTGTACTTCAGAGAAGTAGATACCAAACAGGAGAGGTCCCAGGACTCAACCCTGTGATACTCCCCTTGTCACTGGTTTGAAGTCAGATTTGGAGTCTGTAACTTATACAGTGTGGGTTCTGTCAGTGAGCCAGTTGGCAACCCATCTTGTGACATAGGGATTTATACCTAGTTTAGTGAGTTTAGCTATAATTCCAGAATGGGGGATGGTGTCAAAAGCCTTGGTGAAGTCAAGATAGGCTGTGTGAACCACCTTACCCTAGTCTACAGATTTGAGGACTGCCTCAAAGAAGTCAATCAGGGTCAGGAAGCATGATCTACCTTTCACAAACCCGAACTGGTTGGGGTCCAGAGTTTGGAGGTTACCAGTGTCTCTGTTTATGAGTTTCATGATGATATGTTCCATGGCCTTGCAGACCAGACTCATCAGGCTAATACGGCGATAGTTCCCGGGATCAGTGGTGGCTCCCCCTTTGTGGAGTGGGATAACTGTTGCTGTGCGCCATTCAGTGGGCACAAAGCCTGATGTGAGGCTATGATTGAACATGGTGCTTAGGTGGGGAGCCAGTTCGTTCTGAAGTTAGTGTAAAACGCAGCCTGGGATGTTGTCCGGTCCCATGGATGCTGTGTTTTTGGCTTTAGGGATTGCAGCATTTACCTGCGTAGTTGTGATTACAGGGAATCGCATTCTTCCTGTATAGATATGGGCCCTTTAGGGGGTGAGAGGGGGGTAAATTTAGCACTGAACCTATCTGCCAGGATGTTTGCAATAACAGTTGGTTCTGTAGTTTTCATGCTGTAACTCAGAGCAGAACTGGGTGTTGCCATTGAGATTCTTGACACAGATATAGAATGCTTTGTGGTTGTCCTTAGCATCAGTGGCAATTTTGTTTTTGTAGCTAGCTTTGGAGGATCTTATAAGTGATCTCAGCTTCTTACTGAGGCTGACCAGGGAACTCCTCCACTCATGGGATTTTACTCTCTTTTGCAACAGTTGTTTCCTTCTGTTGTAGAGTCTGTTTATGGCAGAGGACCACCAGATTGGCTTCCTTTTTTTGAAGGATAGCATATTGGTTCTGTTAGGGATAGCACGATCCATGCACTCATGTAAGTGCTTATAGAGTGCATTTGTGTAGGATTCAGCAGTCGTAACTGTATTGTCCATCTGGATGGGTGTCATGAAGTTAGCCACTTCTGTCTTAAGAAGCATGAAGTTGGCTTTGGAGAAATATTTTACCATGGTTTCCTTAATGGGGGGTGAGGGCGGGATGTGGATATCTAGGGGGATTAATCTATGGTCGGATATGACCAACGAGGACT